>NW_020528745.1:0-53665 GCF_003368295.1 Carassius auratus
GTATGTTTGTAGGACCTCGCAGAACACGTGACGCTTCTTGTGTTCAGTTTCTAGTTTCTCCACTGACATGTCACGACTCAAATTCGCTCAAAATAAAAAATATTTACAGGCAAATATAAAATAATTTGGGACCGACTGAGCAGTAGGATATAACGACCAGCAGCTTTAGATTTTAGAATAAGTATCATGACTAAACGATTTAAAAATGCTTTTAAAATAATTAATAGTCTTAATTAATATAAATAATTTAAAAGCTTGTTAACCTTTTTCAACCATTTAGCATTAAACATTTTAACGTTGTTTCATTAAAACTACTGACCTTATTTTAAACCATATTTAAACGATGAAGGTCGGTATGCGCTGGCTGGGAATTATAATTAAATAACGTGATGAATGAATTTGGTAAAGCGGTATTCTATGTTTTTTTACATAGAAGTTATTAATATAGGCTGAGATATAGTGTTTTTACAGTGTAAAGGTGCTTTTATGGTGCGTTGCTCGTTAAAAGGATGTTAATATATATAGGGAAGATCAATCTTAATTATTCTTACTATATTAATGCATTTATTTTTTACATTCCTTGGTCGAAGTTTTCAGTACTTTCGGAGCTGTTCGCGACTCGGTGATTCAGATCGCCACTCGGAACCTGTTCGCGACTCGCTTGATTCAGATCGGCACTTCGGAGCATGTTTGCGACTCGGTTGAATTCAGATCGCACTTCGGATTCTGTTCGCGACTCGTTGATTCGGTTCGGCACTTCGGAGCCTGTTCGCGACTCGGTTGATTCAGATCGGCACTTCGGAGCCTGTTCACGACTCGTTGATTCAGATCGGCATTTCGGAACTTGGGCGTGTTCGCGACTCGGTTGATTCAGATCGGGACTTGGAGCTTGTTCGCGACTCTGTTGATTTAGATCGGCACTTCGGAGCCTGTTCGCGACTCGGTTGATTCAGATCGCACTTCGAACCTGTTCGCGACTCGCTTGATTCAGATCGGCACTTCGGAGCATGTTTGCGACCGGTTGATTCAGATCGGCACTTCGGTTCTGTTCGCGACTCGGTTGATTCGAGTTCGCACTTCGGAGCCTGTTCGCGACTCGGTTGATTCAGATCGGCTTCGGAGCCTGTTCACGACTCGGTTGATTCAGATCGGCATTCGGAGCGTGTTCGCGACTCGGTTGATTCAGATCGGGCTTTGGAGCTTGTTGCGACTCTGTGATTTAGATCGGCACTTCGGAGCCTGTTCGCGACTCGGTTGATTCAGATCGGCACTTCGCAGCTGTTCACGACTCGGTTGATTCAGATCGGCATTTCGGAGCGTGTTCGCGACTCGGTTGATTCAGATCGGGACTTTGGGCTTGTTCGCGACTCTGTTGATTTAGATCGGCACTTCGGAGCGTGTTCGCGACTTGGTGATTCAGATCGGCACTTGATCTGAATCAACCAGATCAAGTGCGATCTGGTGATTTTAATTGATTTCAATGACTTTTTGGAAGTCAGTACTTCTTGTACCTCAGTTGCATGTGTTGTGTTTTTATGAAGTGGGATGGATTATCAACTGAGAAATAAGTTTACATAATTATCATGAACTCTTAAGATGATGATGAAAAGAAAAGGGTAATATTGCATATAAAATTATATCTAAATATGAACTAACTTGCGCAAATACAGTAAATTATTCTTACTCTACCTTAAATCAGTAAAAAAATGTTTGGCTCAGTTTACAGAAAAGTGTACGTCACACATCCTTTTATTATGATGCAACATTGTTTCCTCTTCAGATGAGTATTTAACATCTTTATTATTTTGGGGATTAGTGTGTAAGTTGCTACACACACACACACGCGGTCAGAGTTTGGTATCAGAATGATTTTTATTTATTTTTTTTTGTTTTTTTTACAGGAGTTTCCTTATCAAAACTGCATATATTTGATCAAAGATACAGGGGAAAAGTGAAATATTATTATGAAGTAAAACTAATTTTTTTCTATTTAATATACACTAAATCTATTTTATTGCTGTGATTTTCAGCATCATCACTCCAGTCTTCAGTGTCACATGATCTTCAGAAATCATTCTAATATTATTGATTTCATTATCAGAGTTGTGCTGCTGAAACTGTGATACTTCTTTCAGGATTCTTTGATGAAATGAAAAGTTAAAAAGAAGAGCATTATTTAAAATAGAAGTATTTCTAACAATAAACACTAGAGTTAAAAGTTGGGGTCAGAAAAATTGATTCTTTCTTTCTAAACAAAAAATTCAACTCTTTTAGGATTGTATTGTTGATTGTTTTGATTCAGATCGGGAATTCGCAGCATGTTCGCGACTCTGTTGATTCAGATCGGCACTTCGGAGCCTGTTCGCGACTCGGTTGATTCAGATCGGCACTTCGGAGCCTGTTCGCGACTCGGTTGATTCAGATCGGCACTTCGGAGCCTGTTCGCGACTCGGTTGATTTAGATCGGCACTTCGGAGCCTGTTCGCGACTCTGTTGATTCATATCGGCACTTCGGAGCATGTACGCGACTCGGTTGATTCAGATCGGCACTTCGGAGCCTGTTCGCGACTCGGTTGATTCAGATCGGCACTTTGGAGCCTGTTCGCGACTCGGTTGATTCAGATCGGCACTTCGGAGCCTGTTCGTGACTCGGTTGATTCAGATCGGCACTTCGGAGCCTGTTCGCGACTCACTTGATTCAGATCGGCACTTCGGAGCCTGTTCGCGACTCACTTGATTCAGATCGGCACTTCGGAGCCTGTTCGCGACTCGGTTGATTTAGATCCGCACTTCGGAGCCTGTTCGCGACTCGGTTGATTTTAGATCGGCACTTTGGAGCATGTTCGCCACTCCGTTGATTCAGATCGGCACTTCGGAGCCTGTTCGCAACTCGGTTGATTCAGATCGGGACTTCGGAGCCTGTTTGTGATTTTTTAAAATTAAGATCTGGGACATCAGAGCAGGAAGTGTTTGTCAAACAGTTAATTTGTGATAAATGAATATTTGACCTGAGGCTTTTTTTTAACCTGGTCCATGTGATTTTTAATTGATTTCAATGACTTTTGGAAGTCAATACTTCTTGTACCTCAGTTGCATGTGTTGTGTTTTATGAATTGTGGATGGATTAATCAACTGAGAAATAAAGTTGAACATAAATTATCATGAACTCTTAAAGATGATGATGAAAAGAAAAGGTAATATTGCATATAAATTATATCTAAATATGAACTAACTTGCACAATACATTAAACATTCTTACTCTACCCTAAATCAGTGAAAAAATGTTTGGCTCAGTTTACAGAAAAGTGTACGTCACACATCCTTTTATTATGATGCAACATTGTTTCCTCTTCAGATGAGTATTCAAAATCTTTATTATTGTGGGGATTAGTGTGTAAGTGCTACACACACACACACACACACACACACCCCGGTCAGAGTTTGGTATCAGAATGATTTTTATTTATTTTTTTGTTTTTTTACAGGAGTTTGCTTATCAAAACTGCATTTATTTGATCAAAGATACAGCGGAAAAAGTGAAATATTATTATGAAGTAAAACTAATTTTTTTCTATTTTAATATACATTAAAATCTATTTTATTGCTGTGATTTTCAGCATCATTACTCCAGTCTTCAGTGTCACATGATCTTCAGAAATCATTCTAATATTATGATTTATTATCAGAGTTGTGCTGCTGAAACGTGATACTTCTTTCAGGATTCTTTGATGAATGAAAAGTTAAAAAGAAGAGCATTTATTTAAAATAGAAGTATTTTCTAACAATAAACACTAGAGTTCAAAAGTTTGGGATCAGAAAAATTGATTCTTTCTTTCTAAACAAAAAATCAACTCTTTTAGGATGTATTGTTGATTGTTTTGATTCAGATCGGGAATTTGGAGCATGTTTGTGAATGATTCAGATTTATCAACTGAGAAATAAAGTTGAACAGAAAATATCATGAACTCTTAAAGATGATGATGAAAAGAAAAGATAATATTGCATATAAAATTATATCCTCCTATATAAATTATATTCCTCCTCAGATGAGTATTAAACATGTTTATTATTGTGGGATTAGTGTGTAAGTGCCACTCACACACACACACACACACAGACACACACACACACACTGTTCAGAGTTTGGGATCAGAATGATTTATTATGGGTTTTTTTTAATCACAGAAATAAATGATATTTTAAAGGAAAATTAAAACAGAAACCATTATTTTATACATTTTATTTTGATAAGTTTGAATTATTAATGATTTTTGACTGTAGCATCACTATCAATAGCCGCGTGTCGATAGCAGGTGGCGCTGTTGATCTATAATCACCTGCAGAGACACTGAATTACAACCTTTTTTGTTTCAAACAGTTCATTGAACAATAATAAATGAAGTACCTGAAGCTGACAATGAAGTAAATGTATAATAATTAGCACAGATGATTAATTTAGTGCTGTAAACACGCGTGTGAGGGGCGGAGACGCGCCGCGGAGCGTCAGACGCGCGTGAGGACCAAACACAGCAGAACAGTAGAAAACTTCACTCCTCTTATTATTTCTCTTTTACTATAGCGATTTATTTTTAGATACGTGATCTGAGTCTTTCATAGAGTTGTTTTATAAACGCAGTGACTTTGAAATCAGCTCTGAAAGTTCCTGTAAGTGTTTAAAAACGAATTATGATTTAATAACGTGTTGAATGAATTTGGTAAGAACGGTATTCTATGTTTTTTTACATAGAGGTTATTAATATAGACTGAAATATAGTGGGGGTTTTTTTACAGTGTAAAGGTGATCTTATGGTGCATTGCTCGTTAAAAGGATGTTAATATAATATAAAGGAAGATCAATCTTAATTATTCTTACTATATTAAAATGCATTCATTTTTTACATTCCTTTGGTCGAAGTTTTCAGATACTTCGGAGCCTGTTCGCGACTCTGTTTATTCAGATCGGCACTTCGGAGCATGTTCGCGACTCTGTTGATTCAGATCGGCACTTCGGAGCATGTTCGCGACTCTGTTTATTCAGATCGGCACTTCGGAGCATGTTCGCGACTCGGTTGATTCAGATCGGCACTTCGGAGCCTGTTCGCGACTCTGTTTATTCAAATCGGCACTTCGGAGCTTGTTCGCGACTCGGTTGATTCAGATCGGCACTTCGGAGCATGTTCGCGACTCGGTTGATTCAGATCGGCACTTCGGAGCCTGTTCGAGACTCGGTTGATTCAGATCGGGACTTCGGAGCCTGTTTGTGATTTTTTAAAATTAAGATCTGGACATCAGAGCATGAAGTGTTTGTCAAACAGTTAATTTGTGATAAATGAATATTTGACCTGAGGCTTTTTTTTAACCTGTCCATGTGATTTTTAATTGATTTCAATGACTTTTGGAAGTCAATACTTCTTGTACCTCAGTTGCATGTGTTGTGTTTTATGAATTGTGGATGGATTAATCAACTGAGAAATAAAGTTGAACAGAAAATATCATGAACTCTTAAAGATGATGATGAAAAGAAAAGATAATTTTGCATATAAAATTATATCCTCCTATATAAATTATATTCCTGCGCAGATGAGTATTTAACATGTTTATTATTGTGGGGATTAGTGTGTAAGTGCCACTCACTCACTCACACACACACACACACACACATACACTGGTCAGAGTTTGGGATCAGAATGATTTATTATGGGTTTTTTTTAATCACAGAAATAAATGATATTTTAAAGGAAAATTAAAACAGAAACCATTATTTTATACATTTTATTTTGATAAGTTTGAATTATTAATGATTTTTGACTGTAGCATCACTATCAATAGCCGCGTGTCAATAGCAGGTGGCGTTGTTGATCTATAATCACCTGCAGAGACACTGAAATACAACCTTTTTTTGTTTCAAACAGTTCATTGAACAATAATAAATGAAGTACCTGAAGCTGACAATGAAGTAAATGTATAATAATTAGCACAGATGATTAATTTAGTGCTGTAAACAGCGTGTGAGGGGCGGAGACGCGCCGTGGAGCGTCAGACGCGCGTGAGGACCAAACACAGCAGAATAGTAGAAAACTTCACTCCTTTTATTATTTCTCTTTTACTATAGCGATTTATTTTTAGATACGTGATCTGAGTCTTTCATAGAGTTGTTTTATAAACGCAGTAACTTTGAAATCAGCTCTGAAAGTTCCTGTAAGTGTTTAAAAAACAAATTATGATTTAATGCTGACCCTCAGAGGACCTCAGATGATGCTAACCCTGAATCAACAAAAAGAACTAACAATTATTGCTAAATGTGTGACTGAATCATATAATAACTTAATTATTAATATTGATAGTTCATCGTCTAGCTGACTACGTCTTTTATTATTATTATTTTAATTTTTTTCTAAAATCCTGTCAAATGTGCACAAACTACTAGCTACTACTTAATATTGTAGAAACATAATTTCTGTAAAGTTGCTTTGTAACGATTTGTTTTGTAAAAAGCGCTATACAAATAAACTTGAATTGAATTGAATAACGTGTTGAATGAATTTGGTAAGAACGGTATTCTATGTTTTTTTACATAGAGGTTATTAATATAGACTGAAATATAGTGTTTTTTTTAGTGTTCGCGACTGTTTATTCAGATCGGCACTTCGGAGCCTGTTCGCAACTCGGTTGATTCAGATCGGGACTTCGGAGCCTGTTTGTGATTTTTTTTAATTAAGATCTGGACATCAGAGCATGAAGTGTTTGTCAAACAGTTAATTTGTGATAAATGAATATTTGACCTGAGGCTTTTTTTTTTAACCTGACGATGTGATTTTTAATTGATTTCAATGACTTTTGGAAGTTAATACTTCTTGTACCTCAGTTGCATGTGTTGTGTTTTATGAATTGTGGATGGATTAATCAACTGAGAAATAAAGTTGAACATAAATTATCATGAACTCTTAAAGATGATGATGAAAGAAAAGGTAATATTACATATAAAATTATATCTAAATAGGAACTACAGTAAATATTCTTACTCTACCCTAAATCAGTGAAAAAATGTTTGGCTCAGTTTACAGAAAAGTGTACGTCACACATCCTTTTATTATGATGCAACATTGTTTCCTCTTCAGATGAGTATTTAACATGTTGATTATTGTGGGGATTAGTGTGTAAGTGCCACTCACACACACACACACACACACACACACTGGTCAGAGATTGGGATCAGAATGATTTATTATGTTTTTTTTTAAATCACAGAAATAAATGATATTTTAAAGGAAAATTAAAACAGAAACCATTATTTTATACATTTTATTTTGATAAGTTTGAATTATTAATGATTTTTGACTGTAGCATCACTATCAATAGCCGCGTGTCAATAGCATGTGGCGCTGTTGATCTATAATCACCTGCTGAAGTACAACCTTTTTTTCTTTCAAACAGTTCATTGAACAATAATAAATGAAGTACCTGAAGCTGACAATGAAATAAATGTATAATAATTAGCACAGATGATTAATTTAGTGCTGTAAACACGCGTGTGAGGGGCGGAGACGCGCCGCGGAGCGTCAGACGCGCGTGAGGACCAAACACAGCAGAACAGTAGAAAACTTCACTCCTTTTATTATTTCTCTTTTCTATAGCGATTTATTTTTAGATACGTGATCTGAGTCTTTCATAGAGTTGTTTTATAAACGCAGTAACTTTGAAATCAGCTCTGAAAGTTCCTGTAAGTGTTTAAAAAACGAATTATGATTTAATAACGTGTTGAATGAATTTGGTAAGAACGGTATTCTATGTTTTTTTACATAGAGGTTATTAATATAGACTGAAATATAGTGTTTTTTTTACAGTGTAAAGGTGATCTTATGGTGAATTGCTCGTTAAAAGGATGTTAATATAATATAGAGGAAGATCAATCTTAATTATTCTTACTATATTAAAATGCATTCATTTTTTACATTCCTTGGTCGAAGTTTTCAGATACTTCGGAGCCTGTTTGCAACTCGGTTAATTCAGATCGGCACTTCGGAGCCTGTTCGCGACTCGGTTGATTTAGATCGGCACTTCAGAGCCTGTTCTCGACTCAGTTGATTCAGATCGGCACTTCGGAGCGTGTTCGCGACTCGGTTGATTCTGATCGGGACTTCGGAGCCTGTTCTCGACTCAGTTGATTCAGATCGGCACTTCGGAGCGTGTTCGCGACTCGGTTAATTCAGATCGGCACTTCGGAGCCTGTTCGCGACTCGGTTGATTTAGATCGGCACTTCAGAGCCTGTTCTCGACTCAGTTGATTCAGATCGGCACTTCGGAGCGTGTTCGCGACTCGGTTGATTCAGATCGCCATTTCGGAGCGTGTTCGCGACTCGGTTGATTCTGATCGGGACTTCGGAGCCTGTTTGTGATTTTTTAAAATTAAGATCTGGACATCAGAGCATGAAGTGTTTGTCAAACAGTTAATTTGTGATAAATGAATATTTGACCTGAGGCTTTTTTTAACCTGACGATGTGATTTTTTATTGATTTCAATGACTTTTGGAAGTTAATACTTCTTGTACCTCAGTTGCATGTGTTGTGTTTTATGAATTGTGGATGGATTAATCAACTGAGAAGTAAAGTTGAACATAAATTATCATGAACTCTTAAAGATGATGATGAAAGAAAAGGTAATATTACATATAAACTTATATCTAAATAGGAACTAACTTGCGCAGTACAGTAAATATTCTTACTCTACCCTAAATCAGTGAAAAAATGTTTGGCACAGTTTACAGAAAAGCGTACGTCACACATCCTTTTATTATGATGCAACATTGTTTCCTCTTCAGATGAGTATTTAACATGTTGATTATTGTGGGGATTAGTGTGTAAGTGCTACACTCACACACACACACACACACACACACACACACTGGTCAGAGTTTGGGATCAGAATGATTTATTATATATTTTTTTTAAATCACAGAAATAAATGATATTTTAAAGGAAAATTAAAACAGAAACCATTATTTTATACATTTTATTTTGATAAGTTTGAATTATTAATGATTTTTGACTGTAGCATCACTATCAATTGCCGCGTGTCAATAGCATGTGACGCTGTTGATCTATAATCACCTGCTGAAGTACAACCTTTTTTTCTTTCAAACAGTTCATTGAACAATAATAAATCAAGTACCTGAAGCTGACAATGAAGTAAATGTATAATAATTAGCACAGATGATTAATTTAGTGCTGTAAACACGCGTGTGAGGGGCGGAGACGCGCCGCGGAGCGTCAGACGCGCGTGAGGACCAAACACAGCAGAACAGTAGAAAACTTCACTCCTTTTATTATTTCTCTTTTACTGTAGCGATTTATTTTTAGATACGTGATCTGAGTCTTTCATAGAGTTGTTTTATAAACGCAGTAACTTTGAAATCAGCTCTGAAAGTTCCTGTAAGTGTTTAAAAACGAATTATGATTTAATAACGTGTTGAATGAATTTGGTAAGAACGGTATTCTATGTTTTTTTACATAGAGGTTATTAATATAGACTGAAATATAGTGTTTTTATTTTACAGTGTAAAGGTGATCTTATGGTGAATTGCTCGTTAAAAGGATGTTAATATAATATAGAGGAAGATCAATCTTAATTATTTTTACTATATTAAAATGCATTCATTTTTTACATTCCTTGGTCGAAGTTTTCAGATACTTCGGAGCCTGTTTGCAACTCGTTTGATTTAGATCGGCACTTCGGAGCCTGTTCGCGACTCGGTTGATTCAGATCGGCACTTCGGAGCCTGTTCGCGACTCGGTTGATTTAGATCGGCACTTCGGAGCCTGTTCGCGACTCGGTTGATTTAGATCGGCACTTCGGAGCCTGTTCGCGACTCGGTTGATTTAGATCGGCACTTCGGAGCCTGTTCGCGACTCGGTTGATTTAGATCGGCACTTCGGAGCCTGTTCGCGACTCGGTTGATTCAGATCGCCATTTCGGAGCGTGTTCGCGACTCGGTTGATTCTGATCGGGACTTCGGAGCCTGTTTGTGATTTTTTAAAATTAAGATCTGGACATCAGAGCATGAAGTGTTTGTCAAACAGTTAATTTGTGATAAATGAATATTGGACCTGAGGCTTTTTTTTAACCTGACGATGTGATTTTTAATTGATTTCAATGACTTTTGGAAGTTAATACTTCTTGTACCTCAGTTGCATGTGTTGTGTTTTATGAATTGTGGATGGATTAATCAACTGAGAAATAAAGTTGAACATAAATTATCATGAACTCTTAAAGATGATGATGAAAGAAAAGGTAATATTGCATATAAAATTATATCTAAATATGAACTAACTTGCGCAATACAGTAAATATTCTTACTCTACCCTAAATCAGTGAAAAAATGTTTGGCTCAGTTTACAGAAAAGTGTACGTCACACATCCTTTTATTATGATGCAACATTGTTTCCTCTTCAGATGAGTATTTAACATGTTGATTATTGTGGGGATTAGTGTGTAAGTGCCACTCACACACACACACACACACAGACACACACTGGTCAGAGTTTGGGATCAGAATGATTTATTATGTTTTTTTTTGATCACAGAAATAAATGATATTTTAAAGGAAAATTAAAACAGAAACCATTATTTTATACATTTTATTTTGATAAGTTTGAAATATTAATGATTTTTGACTGTAGCATTACTATCAATAGCCGCGTGTCAATAGCAGGTGGCGCTGTTGATCTATAATCACCTGCAACTGAAGTACAACCTTTTTTTCTTTCAAACAGTTCATTGAACAATAATAAATGAAGTACCTGAAGCTGACAATGAAGTAAATGTATAATAATTAGCACAGATGATTAATTTAGTGCTGTAAACACGCGTGTGAGGGGCGGAGACGCGCCGCGGAGCGTCAGACGCGCGTGAGGACCAAACACAGCAGAACAGTAGAAAACTTCACTCCTTTTATTATTTCTCTTTTACTATAGCGATTTATTTTTAGATACGTGATCTGAGTCTTTCATAGAGTTGTTTTATAAACGCAGTAACTTTGAAATCAGCTCTGAAAGTTCCTGTAAGTGTTTAAAAACGAATTATGATTTAATAACGTGTTGAATGAATTTGGTAAGAACGGTATTCTATGTTTTTTTACATAGAGGTTATTAATATAGACTGAAATATAGTGTTTTTATTTTACAGTGTAAAGGTGATCTTATGGTGAATTGCTCGTTAAAAGGATGTTAATATAATATAGAGGAAGATCAATCTTAATTATTTTTACTATATTAAAATGCATTCATTTTTTACATTCCTTGGTCGAAGTTTTCAGATACTTCGGAGCCTGTTTGCAACTCGTTTGATTTAGATCGGCACTTTGGAGCCTGTTCGCGACTCGGTTGATTTAGATCGGCACTTCGGAGCCTGTTCGCGACTCGGTTGATTCAGATCGGCACTTCGGAGCCTGTTCGCGACTCGGTTGATTTAGATCGGCACTTCGGAGCCTGTTCGCGACTCGGTTGATTTAGATCGGCACTTCGGAGCCTGTTCGCGACTCGGTTGATTTAGATCGGCACTTCGGAGCCTGTTCGCGACTCGGTTGATTCAGATCGGCACTTCGGAGCGTGTTCGCGACTCGGTTGATTCTGATCGGGACTTCGGAGCCTGTTTGTGATTTTTTTAAATTAAGATCTGGACATCAGAGCATGAAGTGTTTGTCAAACAGTTAATTTGTGATAAATGAATATTGGACCTGAGGCTTTTTTTTAACCTGACGATGTGATTTTTAATTGATTTCAATGACTTTTGGAAGTTAATACTTCTTGTACCTCAGTTGCATGTGTTGTGTTTTATGAATTGTGGATGGATTAATCAACTGAGAAATAAAGTTGAACATAAATTATCATGAACTCTTAAAGATGATGATGAAAGAAAAGGTAATATTGCATATAAAATTATATCTAAATATGAACTAACTTGCGCAATACAGTAAATATTCTTACTCTACCCTAAATCAGTGAAAAAATGTTTGGCTCAGTTTACAGAAAAGTGTACGTCACACATCCTTTTATTATGATGCAACATTGTTTCCTCTTCAGATGAGTATTTAACATGTTGATTATTGTGGGGATTAGTGTGTAAGTGCCACTCACACACACACACACACACACACACACTGGTCAGAGTTTGGGATCAGAATGATTTATTATGTTTTTTTTTTAATCACAGAAATAAATGATATTTTAAAGGAAAATTAAAACAGAAACCATTATTTTATACATTTTATTTTGATAAGTTTGAAATTATTAATGATTTTTGACTGTAGCATCACTATCAATAGCCGCGTGTCAATAGCATGTGACGCTGTTGATCTATAATCACCTGCTGAAGTACAACCTTTTTTTCTTTCAAACAGTTCATTGAACAATAATAAATGAAGTACCTGAAGCTGACAATGAAGTAAATGTATAATAATTAGCACAGATGATTAATTTAGTGCTGTAAACACGCGTGTGAGGGGCGGAGACGCGCCGCGGAGCGTCAGACGCGCGTGAGGACCAAACACAGCAGAACAGTAGAAAACTTCACTCCTTTTATTATTTCTCTTTTACTATAGCGATTTATTTTTAGATACGTGATCTGAGTCTTTCATAGAGTTGTTTTATAAACGCAGTAACTTTGAAATCAGCTCTGAAAGTTCCTGTAAGTGTTTAAAAAACGAATTATGATTTAATAACGTGTTGAATGAATTTGGTAAGAACGGTATTCTATGTTTTTTTACATAGAGGTTATTAATATAGACTGAAATATAGTGTTTTTATTTTACAGTGTAAAGGTGATCTTATGGTGAATTGCTCGTTAAAAGGATGTTAATATAATATAGAGGAAGATCAATCTTAATTATTTTTACTATATTAAAATGCATTCATTTTTTACATTCCTTGGTCGAAGTTTTCAGATACTTCGGAGCCTGTTTGCAACTCGTTTGATTTAGATCGGCACTTCGGAGCCTGTTCGCGACTCGGTTGATTTAGATCGGCACTTCGGAGCCTGTTCGCGACTCGGTTGATTCAGATCGGCACTTCGGAGCCTGTTCGCGACTCGGTTGATTTAGATCGGCACTTCGGAGCCTGTTCGCGACTCGGTTGATTTAGATCGGCACTTCGGAGCCTGTTCGCGACTCGGTTGATTTAGATCGGCACTTCGGAGCCTGTTCGCGACTCGGTTGATTCAGATCGCCATTTCGGAGCGTGTTCGCGACTCGGTTGATTCTGATCGGGACTTCGGAGCCTGTTTGTGATTTTTTTAAAATTAAGATCTGGACATCAGAGCATGAAGTGTTTGTCAAACAGTTAATTTGTGATAAATGAATATTGGACCTGAGGCTTTTTTTTAACCTGACGATGTGATTTTTAATTGATTTCAATGACTTTTGGAAGTTAATACTTCTTGTACCTCAGTTGCATGTGTTGTGTTTTATGAATTGTGGATGGATTAATCAACTGAGAAATAAAGTTGAACATAAATTATCATGAACTCTTAAAGATGATGATGAAAGAAAAGGTAATATTGCATATAAAATTATATCTAAATATGAACTAACTTGCGCAATACAGTAAATATTCTTACTCTACCCTAAATCAGTGAAAAAATGTTTGGCTCAGTTTACAGAAAAGTGTACGTCACACATCCTTTTATTATGATGCAACATTGTTTCCTCTTCAGATGAGTATTTAACATGTTGATTATTGTGGGGATTAGTGTGTAAGTGCCACTCACACACACACACACACACACACACACACACTGGTCAGAGTTTGGGATCAGAATGATTTATTATGTTTTTTTTTTGATCACAGAAATAAATGATATTTTAAAGGAAAATTAAAACAGAAACCATTATTTTATACATTTTATTTTGATAAGTTTGAAATATTAATGATTTTTGACTGTAGCATTACTATCAATAGCCGCGTGTCAATAGCAGGTGACGCTGTTGATCTATAATCACCTGCCTGAAGTACAACCTTTTTTTCTTTCAAACAGTTCATTGAACAATAATAAATGAAGTACCTGAAGCTGACAATGAAGTAAATGTATAATAATTAGCACAGATGATTAATTTAGTGCTGTAAACACGCGTGTGAGGGGCGGAGACGCGCCGCGGAGCGTCAGACGCGCGTGAGGACCAAACACAGCAGAACAGTAGAAAACTTCACTCCTTTTATTATTTCTCTTTTACTATAGCGATTTATTTTTAGATACGTGATCTGAGTCTTTCATAGAGTTGTTTTATAAACGCAGTAACTTTGAAATCAGCTCTGAAAGTTCCTGTAAGTGTTTAAAAACGAATTATGATTTAATAACGTGTTGAATGAATTTGGTAAGAACGGTATTCTATGTTTTTTTACATAGAGGTTATTAATATAGACTGAAATATAGTGTTTTTATTTTACAGTGTAAAGGTGATCTTATGGTGAATTGCTCGTTAAAAGGATGTTAATATAATATAGAGGAAGATCAATCTTAATTATTTTTACTATATTAAAATGCATTCATTTTTTACATTCCTTGGTCGAAGTTTTCAATACTTCGGAGCCTGTTTGCAACTCGTTTGATTTAGATCGGCACTTCGGAGCCTGTTCGCGACTCGGTTGATTTAGATCGGCACTTCGGAGCCTGTTCGCGACTCGGTTGATTCAGATCGGCACTTCGGAGCCTGTTCGCGACTCGGTTGATTTAGATCGGCACTTCGGAGCGTGTTCGCGACTCGGTTGATTTAGATCGGCACTTCGGAGCCTGTTCGCGACTCGGTTGATTCAGATCGGCACTTCGGAGCCTGTTCGCGACTCGGTTGATTTAGATCGGCACTTCGGAGCCTGTTCGCGACTCGGTTGATTCAGATCGCCATTTCGGAGCGTGTTCGCGACTCGGTTGATTCTGATCGGGACTTCGGAGCCTGTTTGTGATTTTTTAAAATTAAGATCTGGACATCAGAGCATGAAGTGTTTGTCAAACAGTTAATTTGTGATAAATGAATATTGGACCTGAGGCTTTTTTTTAACCTGACGATGTGATTTTTAATTGATTTCAATGACTTTTGGAAGTTAATACTTCTTGTACCTCAGTTGCATGTGTTGTGTTTTATGAATTGTGGATGGATTAATCAACTGAGAAATAAAGTTGAACATAAATTATCATGAACTCTTAAAGATGATGATGAAAGAAAAGGTAATATTGCATATAAAATTATATCTAAATATGAACTAACTTGCGCAATACAGTAAATATTCTTACTCTACCCTAAATCAGTGAAAAAATGTTTGGCTCAGTTTACAGAAAAGTGTACGTCACACATCCTTTTATTATGATGCAACATTGTTTCCTCTTCAGATGAGTATTTAACATGTTGATTATTGTGGGGATTAGTGTGTAAGTGCCACTCACACACACACACACACACACACACACACTGGTCAGAGTTTGGGATCAGAATGATTTATTATGTTTTTTTTTGATCACAGAAATAAATGATATTTTAAAGGAAAATTAAAACAGAAACCATTATTTTATACATTTTATTTTGATAAGTTTGAAATATTAATGATTTTTGACTGTAGCATTACTATCAATAGCCGCGTGTCAATAGCAGGTGACGCTGTTGATCTATAATCACCTGCTGAAGTACAACCTTTTTTTCTTTCAAACAGTTCATTGAACAATAATAAATGAAGTACCTGAAGCTGACAATGAAGTAAATGTATAATAATTAGCACAGATGATTAATTTAGTGCTGTAAACACGCGTGTGAGGGGCGGAGACGCGCCGCGGAGCGTCAGACGCGCGTGAGGACCAAACACAGCAGAACAGTAGAAAACTTCACTCCTTTTATTATTTCTCTTTTACTATAGCGATTTATTTTTAGATACGTGATCTGAGTCTTTCATAGAGTTGTTTTATAAACGCAGTAACTTTGAAATCAGCTCTGAAAGTTCCTGTAAGTGTTTAAAAACGAATTATGATTTAATAACGTGTTGAATGAATTTGGTAAGAACGGTATTCTATGTTTTTTTTACATAGAGGTTATTAATATAGACTGAAATATAGTGTTTTTATTTTACAGTGTAAAGGTGATCTTATGGTGAATTGCTCGTTAAAAGGATGTTAATATAATATAGAGGAAGATCAATCTTAATTATTTTTACTATATTAAAATGCATTCATTTTTTACATTCCTTGGTCGAAGTTTTCAAATACTTCGGAGCCTGTTTGCAACTCGGTTTGATTTAGATCGGCACTTCGGAGCCTGTTCGCGACTCGGTTGATTTAGATCGGCACTTCGGAGCCTGTTCGCGACTCGGTTGATTCAGATCGGCACTTCGGAGCCTGTTCGCGACTCGGTTTGATTTAGATCGGCACTTCGGAGCCTGTTCGCGACTCGGTTGATTCAGATCGGCACTTCGGAGCCTGTCGCGACTCGGTTGATTTAGATCGGCACTTCGGAGCCTGTTCGCGACTCGGTTGATTCTTCGGAGCGGTTCGCGACTCGTTGATTCAGATCGGGACTTCGGAGCCTGTTTGTGATTTTTTAAAATTAAGATCTGGACATCAGAGCATGAAGTGTTTGTCAAACAGTTAATTTGTGATAAATGAATATTTGACCTGAGGCTTTTTTTTAACCTGTCGATGTGATTTTTAATTGATTTCAATGACTTTTGGAAGTTAATACTTCTTGTACCTCAGTTGCATGTGTTGTGTTTTTAATGAATTGTGGATGGATTAATCAACTGAGAAATAAAGTTGAACATAAATTATCATGAACTCTTAAAGATGATGATGAAAGAAAAGGTAATATTGCATATAAAATTATATCTAAATATGAACTAACTTGCGCAATACAGTAAATATTCTTACTCTACCCTAAATCAGTGAAAAAATGTTTGGCTCAGTTTACAGAAAAGTGTACGTCACACATCCTTTTATTATGATGCAACATTGTTTCCTCTTCAGATGAGTATTTAACATGTTGATTATTGTGGGGATTAGTGTGTAAGTGCCACTCACACACACACACACACACACACACACACACTGGTCAGAGTTTGGGATCAGAATGATTTATTATGTTTTTTTTTGATCACAGAAATAAATGATATTTTAAAGGAAAATTAAAACAGAAACCATTATTTTATACATTTTATTTTGATAAGTTTGAATATTAATGATTTTTGACTGTAGCATTACTATCAATAGCCGCGTGTCAATAGCAGGTGACGCTGTTGATCTATAATCACCTGCTGAAGTACAACCTTTTTTTCTTTCAAACAGTTCATTGAACAATAATAAATGAAGTACCTGAAGCTGACAATGAAGTAAATGTATAATAATTAGCACAGATGATTAATTTAGTGCTGTAAACACGCGTGTGAGGGGCGGAGACGCGCCGCGGAGCGTCAGACGCGCGTGAGGACCAAACACAGCAGAACAGTAGAAAACTTCACTCCTTTTTATTATTTCTCTTTTACTATAGCGATTTATTTTTAGATACGTGATCTGAGTCTTTCATAGAGTTGTTTTATAACGCAGTAACTTTGAAATCAGCTCTGAAAGTTCCTGTAAGTGTTTAAAAACGAATTATGATTTAATAACGTGTTGAATGAATTTGGTAAGAACGGTATTCTATGTTTTTTTACATAGAGGTTATTAATATAGACTGAAATATAGTGTTTTTATTTACAGTGTAAAGGTGATCTTATGGTGAATTGCTCGTTAAAAGGATGTTAATATAATATAGAGGAAGATCAATCTTAATTATTTTTACTATATTAAAATGCATTCATTTTTTACATTCCTTGGTCGAAGTTTTCAAATACTTCGGAGCCTGTTTGCAACTCGCGTTTGATTTAGATCGGCACTTCGGAGCCTGTTCGCGACTCGGTTGATTCAGATCGGCACTTCGGAGCCTGTTCGCGACTCGGTTGATTTAGATCGGCACTTCGGAGCGTGTTCGCGACTCGTTTGATTTAGATCGGCACTTCGGAGCCTGTTCGCGACTCGGTTGATTCAGATCGGCACTTCGGAGCCTGTTCGCGACTCGGTTGATTTAGATCGGCACTTCGGAGCCTGTTCGCGACTCGGTTGATTCAGATCGGGACTTCGGAGCCTGTTTGTGATTTTTTAAAATTAAGATCTGGACATCAGAGCATGAAGTGTTTGTCAAACAGTTAATTTGTGATAAATGAATATTTGACCTGAGGCCTTTTTTTTTAACCTGTCGATGTGATTTTTAATTGATTTCAATGACTTTTGGAAGTTAATACTTCTTGTACCTCAGTTGCATGTGTTGTGTTTTTATGAATTGTGGATGGATTAATCAACTGAGAAATAAAGTTGAACATAAATTATCATGAACTCTTAAAGATGATGATGAAAGAAAAGGTAATATTGCATATAAAATTATATTTAAATATGAACTAACTTGCGCAATACAGTAAATATTCTACTCTACCCTAAATCAGTGAAAAAATGTTTGGCTCAGTTTACAGAAAAGTGTACGTCACACATCCTTTTATTATGATGCAACATTGTTTCCTCTTCAGATGAGTATTTAACATGTTGATTATTGTGGGGATTAGTGTGTAAGTGCCACTCACACACACACACACACACACACTGGTCAGAGTTTGGGATCAGAATGATTTATTATGTTTTTTTTTAAATCACAGAAATAAATGATATTTTAAAGGAAAATTAAAACAGAAACCATTATTTTATACATTTTATTTGATAAGTTTGAATTATTAATGATTTTTGACTGTAGCATCACTATCAATAGCCGCGTGTCAATAGCATGTGACGCTGTTGATCTATAATCACCTGCTGAAGTACAACCTTTTTTTCTTTCAAACAGTTCATTGAACAATAATAAATGAAGTACCTGAAGCTGACAATGAAGTAAATGTATAATAATTAGCACAGATGATTAATTTAGTGCTGTAAACACGCGTGTGAGGGGGGAGACGCGCCGCGGAGCGTCAGACGCGCGTGAGGACCAAACACAGCAGAACAGTAGAAAACTTCACTCCTTTTATTATTTCTCTTTTACTATAGCGATTTATTTTTAGATACGTGATCTGAGTCTTTCATAGAGTTGTTTTATAAACGCAGTAACTTTGAAATCAGCTCTGAAAGTTCCTGTAAGTGTTTAAAAACGAATTATGATTTAATAACGTGTTGAATGAATTTGGTAAGAACGGTATTCTATGTTTTTTTTACATAGAGGTTATTAATATAGACTGAAATATAGTGTTTTTATTTTACAGTGTAAAGGTGATCTTATGGTGAATTGCTCGTTAAAAGGATGTTAATATAATATAGAGGAAGATCAATCTTAATTATTTTACTATATTAAAATGCATTCATTTTTTACATTCCTTGGTCGAAGTTTTCAGATACTTCGGAGCCTGTTTGCAACTCGTTTGATTTAGATCGGCACTTCGGAGCCTGTTCGCGACTCGGTTGATTTAGATCGGCACTTCGGAGCCTGTTCGCGACTCGGTTGATTCAGATCGGCACTTCGGAGCCTGTTCGCGACTCGGTTGATTTAGATCGGCACTTCGGAGGCCTGTTTCGCGACTCGGTGTTGATTTAGATCGGCACTTCGGAGCCTGTTCGCGACTCGGTTGATTTAGATCGGCACTTCGGAGCCTGTTCGCGACTCGGTTTGATTCAGATCGCCATTTCGGAGCGTGTTCGCGACTCGGTTGATTCTGATCGGGACTTCGGAGCCTGTTTGTGATTTTTTAAAATTAAGATCTGGACATCAGAGCATGAAGTGTTTGTCAAACAGTTAATTTGTGATAAATGAATATTTGGACCTGAGGCTTTTTTTAACCTGACGATGTGATTTTTAATTGATTTCAATGACTTTTGGAAGTTAATACTTCTTGTACCTCAGTTGCATGTGTTGTGTTTTATGAATTGTGGATGGATTAATCAACTGAGAAATAAAGTTGAACATAAATTATCATGAACTCTTAAAGATGATGATGAAAGAAAAGGTAATATTGCATATAAAATTATATCTAAATATGAACTAACTTGCGCAATACAGTAAATATTCTTACTCTACCCTAAATCAGTGAAAAAATGTTTGGCTCAGTTTACAGAAAAGTGTACGTCACACATCCTTTTATTATGATGCAACATTGTTTCCTCTTCAGATGAGTATTTAACATGTTGATTATTGTGGGGATTAGTGTGTAAGTGCCACTCACACACACACACACACACACACACAGACACACACTGGTCAGAGTTTGGGATCAGAATGATTTATTATGTTTTTTTTTTAATCACAGAAATAAATGATATTTTAAGGAAAATTAAAACAGAAACCATTATTTTATACATTTTATTTTGATAAGTTTGAATTATTAATGATTTTTGACTGTAGCATTACTATCAATAGCCGCGTGTCAATAGCATGTGACGCTGTTGATCTATAATCACCTGCTGAAGTACAACCTTTTTTTCTTTCAAACAGTTCATTGAACAATAATAAATGAAGTACCTGAAGCTGACAATGAAGTAAATGTATAATAATTAGCACAGATGATTAATTTTAGTGCTGTAAACACGCGTGTGAGGGGCGGAGACGCGCCGCGGAGCGTCAGACGCGCGTGAGGACCAAACACAGCAGAACAGTAGAAAACTTCACTCCTTTTATTATTTCTCTTTTACTATAGCGATTTATTTTAGATACGTGATCTGAGTCTTTCATAGAGTTGTTTTATAAACGCAGTAACTTTGAAATCAGCTCTGAAAGTTCCTGTAAGTGTTTTAAAAACGAATTATGATTTAATAACGTGTTGAATGAATTTGGTAAGAACGGTATTCTATGTTTTTTTTACATAGAGGTTATTAATATAGACTGAAATATAGTGTTTTTATTTTACAGTGTAAAGGTGATCTTATGGTGAATTGCTCGTTAAAGGATGTTATATAATATAGAGGAAGATCAAATCTTAATTATTTTTACTATATTAAAATGCATTCATTTTTTACATTCCTTGGTCGAAGTTTTCAGATACTTCGGAGCCTGTTTGCAACTCGTTTAATTCAGATCGGCACTTCGGAGCCTGTTCGCGACTCGGTTGATTCAGATCGGCACTTCGGAGCATGTTCGCGACTCGGTTGATTCAGATCGGCACTTCGGAGCCTGTTCGCGACTCGGTTGATTCAGATCGGCACTTCGGAGCCTGTTCGCGACTCGGTTGATTCAGATCGGCACTTCGGAGCCTGTTCGCGACTCGGTTGATTTAGATCGGCACTTCGGAGCCTGTTCGCGACTCGGTTGATTTAGATCGGCACTTCGGAGCCTGTTCGCGACTCGGTTGATTCAGATCGCCATTTCGGAGCGTGTTCGCGACTCGGTTGATTCTGATCGGGACTTCGGAGCCTGTTTGTGATTTTTTAAAATTAAGATCTGGACATCAGAGCATGAAGTGTTTGTCAAACAGTTAATTTGTGATAAATGAATATTTGGACCTGAGGCTTTTTTTTAACCTGACGATGTGATTTTTAATGTGATTTCAATGACTTTTGGAAGTTAATACTTCTTGTACCTCAGTTGCATGTGTTGTGTTTTCATGAATTGTGGATGGATTAATCAACTGAGAAATAAAGTTGAACATAAATTATCATGAACTCTTAAAGATGATGATGAAAGAAAAGGTAAATATTGCATATAAAATTATATCTAAATATGAACTAACTTGCGCAATACAGTAAATATTCTTACTCTACCCTAAATCAGTGAAAAAATGTTTGGCTCAGTTTACAGAAAAGTGTACGTCACACATCCTTTTATTATGATGCAACATTGTTTCCTCTTCAGATGAGTATTTAACATGTTGATTATTGTGGGGATTAGTGTGTAAGTGCCACTCACACACACACACACACACACACACACACACACACACACACACTGGTCAGAGTTTGGGATCAGAATGATTTATTATGTTTTTTTTTTGATCACAGAAATAAATGATATTTTAAAGGAAAATTAAAACAGAAACCATTATTTTATACATTTTATTTTGATAAGTTTTGAAATTATTAATGATTTTTGACTGTAGCATCACTATCAATAGCCGCGTGTCAATAGCATGTGGCGCTGTTGATCTATAATCACCTGCTGAAGTACAACCTTTTTTTCTTTCAAACAGTTCATTGAACAATAATAAATGAAGTACCTGAAGCTGACAATGAAGTAAATGTATAATAATTAGCACAGATGATTAATTTAGTGCTGTAAACACGCGTGTGAGGGGCGGAGACGCGCCGCGGAGCGTCAGACGCGCGTGAGGACCAAACACAGCAGAACAGTAGAAAACTTCACTCCTTTTATTATTTCTCTTTTACTATAGCGATTTATTTTTAGATACGTGATCTGAGTCTTTCATAGAGTTGTTTTATAAACGCAGTAACTTTGAAATCAGCTCTGAAAGTTCCTGTAAGTGTTTAAAAACGAATTATGATTTAATAACGTGTTGAATGAATTTGGTAAGAACGGTATTCTATGTTTTTTTACATAGAGGTTATTAATATAGACTGAAATATAGTGTTTTTTTTACAGTGTAAAGGTGATCTTATGGTGAATTGCTCGTTAAAAGGATGTTAATATAATATAGAGGAAGATCAATCTTAATTATTCTTACTATATTAAATGCATTCATTTTTTACATTCCTTGGTCGAAGGTTTTCAGATACTTCGAAGCCTGTTTGCCAACTCGTTTGATTCAGATCGGCACTTCGGAGCCTGTTCGCGACTCGGTTGATTCAGATCGGCACTTCGGAGCCTGTTCGCGACTCGGTTGATTCAGATCGGCACTTCGGAGCCTGTTCGCGACTCGGTTGATTTAGATCGCACTTCGGAGCCTGTTCGCGACTCGTAAACGCAGTAACTTTGAAATCAGCTCTGAAAGTTCCTGTAAGTGTTTAAAAAACGAATTATGATTTAATAACGTGTTGAATGAATTTGGTAAGAACGGTATTCTATGTTTTTTACATAGAGGTTATTAATATAGACTGAAATATAGTGTTTTTTTACAGTGTAAAGGTGATCTTATGGTGAATTGCTCGTTAAAAGGATGTTAATATAATATAGAGGAAGATCAATCTTAATTATTCTTACTATATTAAAATGCATTCATTTTTTACATTCCTTGGTCGAAGTTTTCAGATACTTCGGAGCCTGTTTGCAACTCGGTTAATTCAGATCGGCACTTCGGAGCCTGTTCGCGACTCGGTTGATTCAGATCGGCACTTCGGAGCATGTTTCGCGACTCGGTTGATTCAGATCGGCACTTCGGAGCCTATTCGCGACTCGGTTGATTCAGATCGGCACTTCGGAGCATGTTCGCGACTCGGTTGATTTAGATCGGCACTTCGGAGCCTGTTCGCGACTCGGTTGATTTAGATCGGCACTTCGGAGCCTGTTCGCGACTCGGTTGATTCAGATCGCCATTTCGGAGCGTGTTCGCGACTCGGTTGATTCTGATCGGGACTTCGGAGCCTGTTTGTGATTTTTTAAAATTAAGATCTGGACATCAGAGCATGAAGTGTTTGTCAAACAGTTAATTTGTGATAAATGAATATTTGACCTGAGGCTTTTTTTTAACCTGACGATGTGATTTTTAATTGATTTCAATGACTTTTGGAAGTTAATACTTCTTGTACCTCAGTTGCATGTGTTGTGTTTTATGAATTGTGGATGGATTAATCAACTGAGAAATAAAGTTGAACATAAATTATCATGAACTCTTAAAGATGATGATGAAAGAAAAGGTAATATTGCATATAAAATTATATCTAAATATGAACTAACTTGCGCAATACAGTAAATATTCTTACTCTACCCTAAATCAGTGAAAAAATGTTTGGCTCAGTTTACAGAAAAGTGTACGTCACACATCCTTTTATTATGATGCAACATTGTTTCCTCTTCAGATGAGTATTTAACATGTTGATTATTGTGGGGATTAGTGTGTAAGTGCCACTCACACACACACACACACACACACACACACACACTGGTCAGAGTTTGGGATCAGAATGATTTATTATGTTTTTTTTTAAATCACAGAAATAAATGATATTTTAAAGGAAAATTAAAACAGAAACCATTATTTTATACATTTTATTTTGATAAGTTTGAATTATTAATGATTTTTGACTGTAGCATCACTATCAATAGCCGCGTGTCAATAGCATGTGGCGCTGTTGATCTATAATCACCTGCAGAGACACTGAAATACAACCTTTTTTTCTTTCAAACAGTTCATTGAACAATAATAAATGAAGTACCTGAAGCTGACAATGAAGTAAATGTATAATAATTAGCACAGATGATTAATTTAGTGCTGTAAACACGCGTGTGAGGGGCGGAGACGCGCCGCGGAGCGTCAGACGCGCGTGAGGACCAAACACAGCAGAACAGTAGAAAACTTCACTCCTTTTATTATTTCTCTTTTACTATAGCGATTTATTTTTAGATACGTGATCTGAGTCTTTCATAGAGTTGTTTTATAAACGCAGTAACTTTGAAATCAGCTCTGAAAGTTCCTGTAAGTGTTTAAAAAACGAATTATGATTTAATAACGTGTTGAATGAATTTGGTAAGAACGGTATTCTATGTTTTTTTACATAGAGGTTATTAATATAGACTGAAATATAGTGTTTTTTTTTACAGTGTAAAGGTGATCTTATGGTGAATTGCTCGTTAAAAGGATGTTAATATAATATAGAGGAAGATCAATCTTAATTATTCTTACTATATTAAAATGCATTCATTTTTTACATTCCTTGGTCGAAGTTTTCAGATACTTCGGAGCCTGTTTGCAACTCGGTTAATTCAGATCGGCACTTCGGAGCCTGTTCGCGACTCGGTTGATTCAGATCGGCACTTCGGAGCATGTTCGCGACTCGGTTGATTCAGATCGGCACTTCGGAGCATGTTCGCGACTCTGTTGATTCAGATCGGCACTTCGGAGCCTATTCGCGACTCGGTTGATTCAGATCGGCACTTCGGAGCATGTTCGCGACTCGGTTGATTTAGATCGGCACTTCGGAGCCTGTTCGCGACTCGGTTGATTTAGATCGGCACTTCGGAGCCTGTTCGCGACTCGGTTGATTCAGATCGCCATTTCGGAGCGTGTTCGCGACTCGGTTGATTCTGATCGGGACTTCGGAGCCTGTTTGTGATTTTTTAAAATTAAGATCTGGACATCAGAGCATGAAGTGTTTGTCAAACAGTTAATTTGTGATAAATGAATATTTGACCTGAGGCTTTTTTTTAACCTGACGATGTGATTTTTAATTGATTTCAATGACTTTTGGAAGTTAATACTTCTTGTACCTCAGTTGCATGTGTTGTGTTTTATGAATTGTGGATGGATTAATCAACTGAGAAATAAAGTTGAACATAAATTATCATGAACTCTTAAAGATGATGATGAAAGAAAAGGTAATATTGCATATAAAATTATATCTAAATATGAACTAACTTGCGCAATACAGTAAATATTCTTACTCTACCCTAAATCAGTGAAAAAATGTTTGGCTCAGTTTACAGAAAAGTGTACGTCACACATCCTTTTATTATGATGCAACATTGTTTCCTCTTCAGATGAGTATTTAACATGTTGATTATTGTGGGGATTAGTGTGTAAGTGCCACACACACACACACACACACACACACACACACACACACACTGGTCAGAGTTTGGGATCAGAATGATTTATTATGTTTTTTTTTTTAAATCACAGAAATAAATGATATTTTAAAGGAAATTAAAACAGAAACCATTATTTTATACATTTTATTTTGATAAGTTTGAATTATTAATGATTTTTGACTGTAGCATCACTATCAATAGCCGCGTGTCAATAGCATGTGGCGCTGTTGATCTATAATCACCTGCAGAGACACTGAAGTACAACCTTTTTTTCTTTCAAACAGTTCATTGAACAATAATAAATGAAGTACCTGAAGCTGACAATGAAGTAAATGTATAATTTAGCACAGATGATTAATTTAGTGCTGTAAACACGCGTGTGAGGGGCGGAGACGCGCCGCGGAGCGTCAGACGCGCGTGAGGACCAAACACAGCAGAACAGTAGAAAACTTCACTCCTTTTATTATTTCTCTTTTACTATAGCGATTTATTTTTAGATACGTGATCTGAGTCTTTCATAGAGTTGTTTTATAAACGCAGTAACTTTGAAATCAGCTCTGAAAGTTCCTGTAAGTGTTTAAAAAACGAATTATGATTTAATAACGTGTTGAATGAATTTGGTAAGAACGGTATTCTATGTTTTTTTACATAGAGGTTATTAATATAGACTGAAATATAGTGTTTTTTTTTACAGTGTAAAGGTGATCTTATGGTGAATTGCTCGTTAAAAGGATGTTAATATAATATAGAGGAAGATCAATCTTAATTATTCTTACTATATTAAAATGCATTCATTTTTTACATTCCTTGGTCGAAGTTTTCAGATACTTCGGAGCCTGTTTGCAACTCGGTTGATTCAGATCGGCACTTCGGAGCCTGTTCGCGACTCGGTTGATTCAGATCGGCACTTCGGAGCATGTTCGCGACTCGGTTGATTTAGATCGGCACTTCGGAGCCTGTTCGCGACTCGGTTTGATTTAGATCGGCACTTCGGAGCCTGTTCGCGACTCGGTTGATTCAGATCGGCCATTTTCGGAGCGTGTTCGCGACTCGGTTGATTCTGATCGGGACTTCGGAGCCTGTTTGTGATTTTTTAAAATTAAGATCTGGACATCAGAGCATGAAGTGTTTGTCAAACAGTTAATTTGTGATAAATGAATATTTGACCTGAGGCTTTTTTTTAACCTGACGATGTGATTTTTAATTGATTTCAATGACTTTTGGAAGTTAATACTTCTTGTACCTCAGTTGCATGTGTTGTGTTTTATGAATTGTGGATGGATTAATCAACTGAGAAATAAAGTTGAACATAAATTATCATGAACTCTTAAAGATGATGATGAAAGAAAAGGTAATATTGCATATAAAATTATATCTAAATATGAACTAACTTGCGCAATACAGTAAATATTCTTACTCTACCCTAAATCAGTGAAAAAATGTTTGGCTCAGTTTACAGAAAAGTGTACGTCACACATCCTTTTATTATGATGCAACATTGTTTCCTCTTCAGATGAGTATTTAACATGTTGATTATTGTGGGGATTAGTGTGTAAGTGCCACTCACACACACACACACACACACACACACACACTGGTCAGAGTTTGGGATCAGAATGATTTATTATGTTTTTTTTTTAAATCACAGAAATAAATGATATTTTAAAGGAAAATTAAAACAGAAACCATTATTTTATACATTTTATTTTGATAAGTTTGAATTATTAATGATTTTTGACTGTAGCATCACTATCAATAGCCGCGTGTCAATAGCATGTGGCGCTGTTGATCTATAATCACCTGCAGAGACACTGAAATACAACCTTTTTTTTTTCAAACAGTTCATTGAACAATAATAAATGAAGTACCTGAAGCTGACAATGAAGTAAATGTATAATAATTAGCACAGATGATTAATTTAGTGCTGTAAACACGCGTGTGAGGGGCGGAGACGCGCCGCGGAGCGTCAGACGCGCGTGAGGACCAAACACAGCAGAACAGTAGAAAACTTCACTCCTTTTATTTTTCTCTTTTACTATAGCGATTTATTTTTAGATACGTGATCTGAGTCTTTCATAGAGTTGTTTTTTAAACGCAGTAACTTTGAAATCAGCTCTGAAAGTTCCTGTAAGTGTTTAAAAAACGAATTATGATTTAATAACGTGTTGAATGAATTTGGTAAGAACGGTATTCTATGTTTTTTTACATAGAGGTTATTAATATAGACTGAAATATAGTGTTTTTTTTACAGTGTAAAGGTGATCTTATGGTGAATTGCTCGTTAAAAGGATGTTAATATAATATAGAGGAAGATCAATCTTAATTATTCTTACTATATTAAAATGCATTCATTTTTTACATTCCTTGGTCGAAGTTTTCAGATACTTCGGAGCCTGTTTGCAACTCGGTTAATTCAGATCGGCACTTCGGAGCCTGTTCGCGACTCGGTTGATTCAGATCGGCACTTCGGAGCATGTTCGCGACTCGGTTGATTCAGATCGGCACTTCGGAGCTGTTCGCGACTCGTTGATTCAGATCGGCACTTCGGAGCATGTTCGCGACTCGGTTGATTCAGATCGGCACTTCGGAGCATGTTCGCGACTCGGTTGATTTAGATCGGCACTTCGGAGCCTGTTCGCGACTCGGTTGATTTAGATCGGCACTTCGGAGCCTGTTCGCGACTCGGTTGATTCAGATCGCCATTTCGGAGCGTGTTCGCGACTCGGTTGATTCTGATCGGGACTTCGGAGCCTGTTTGTGATTTTTTTAAATTAAGATCTGGACATCAGAGCATGAAGTGTTTGTCAAACAGTTAATTTGTGATAAATGAATATTTGACCTGAGGCTTTTTTTTAACCTGACGATGTGATTTTTAATTGATTTCAATGACTTTTGGAAGTTAATACTTCTTGTACCTCAGTTGCATGTTTGTGTTTTATGAATTGTGGATGGATTAATCAACTGAGAAATAAAGTTGAACATAAATTATCATGAACTCTTAAAGATGATGATGAAAGAAAAGGTAATATTGCATATAAAATTATATCTAAATATGAACTAACTTGCGCAATACAGTAAATATTCTTACTCTACCCTAAATCAGTAAAAAATGTTTGGCTCAGTTTACAGAAAAGTGTACGTCACACATCCTTTTATTATGATGCAACATTGTTTCCTCTTCAGATGAGTATTTACATGTTGATTATTGTGGGATTAGTGTGTAAGTGCCACTCACACACACACACACATGTGGCGCTGTTGATCTATAATCACCTGCAGAGACACTGAAGTACAACCTTTTTTTCTTTCAAACAGTTCATTGAACAATAATAAATGAAGTACCTGAAGCTGACAATGAAGTAAATGTATAATAATTAGCACAGATGATTAATTTAGTGCTGTAAACACGCGTGTGAGGGGCGGAGACGCGCCGCGGAGCGTCAGACGCGCGTGAGGACCAAACACAGCAGAACAGTAGAAAACTTCACTCCTTTTATTATTTCTCTTTTACTATAGCGATTTATTTTTAGATACGTGATCTGAGTCTTTCATAGAGTTGTTTTATAAACGCAGTAACTTTGAAATCAGCTCTGAAAGTTCCTGTAAGTGTTTAAAAAACGAATTATGATTTAATAACGTGTTGAATGAATTTTGTAAGAACGGTATTCTATGTTTTTTTACATAGAGGTTATTAATATAGACTGAAATATAGTGTTTTTTTTTACAGTGTAAAGGTGATCTTATGGTGAATTGCTCGTTAAAAGGATGTTAATAATATAGAGGAAGATCAATCTTAATTATTCTTACTATATTAAAATGCATTCATTTTTTACATTCCTTGGTCGAAGTTTTCAGATACTTCGGAGCCTGTTTGCAACTCGGTTAATTCAGATCGGCACTTCGGAGCCTGTTTCGCGACTCGGTTGATTCAGATCGGCACTTCGGAGCATGTTCGCGACTCGGTTGATTCAGATCGGCACTTCGGAGCCTGTTCGCGACTCGGTTGATTCAGATCGGCACTTCGGAGCCTGTTCGCGACTCGGTTGATTTTAGATCGGTTAACCTGACGATGTGATTTTTAATTGATTTCAATGACTTTTGGAAGTTAATACTTCTTGTACCTCAGTTGCATGTGTTGTGTTTTATGAATTGTGGATGGATTAATCAACTGAGAAATAAAGTTGAACATAAATTATCATGAACTCTTAAAGATGATGATGAAAGAAAAGGTAATATTGCATATAAAATTATATCTAAATATGAACTAACTTGCGCAATACAGTAAATATTCTTACTCTACCCTAAATCAGTGAAAAAATGTTTGGCTCAGTTTACAGAAAAGTGTACGTCACACATCCTTTTATTATGATGCAACATTGTTTCCTCTTCAGATGAGTATTTAACATGTTGATTATTGTGGGGATTAGTGTGTAAGTGCCACTCACACACACACACACACACACACACACACACTGGTCAGAGTTTGGGATCAGAATGATTTATTATGTTTTTTTTTTAAATCACAGAAATAAATGATATTTTAAAGGAAATTAAAAGAAACCATTATTTTATACATTTTATTTTGATAAGTTTGAATTATTAATGATTTTTGACTGTAGCATCACTATCAATAGCCGCGTGTCAATAGCATGTGGCGCTGTTGATCTATAATCACCTGCAGAGACACTGAAATACAACCTTTTTTTTTTTTTAAACAGTTCATTGAACAATAATAAATGAAGTACCTGAAGCTGACAATGAAGTAAATGTATAATAATTAGCACAGATGATTAATTTAGTGCTGTAAACACGCGTGTGAGGGGCGGAGACGCGCGGAGCGTCAGACGCGCGTGAGGACCAAACACAGCAGAACAGTAGAAAACTTCACTCCTTTTTATTAATTCTCTTTTACTATAGCGATTTATTTTTAGATACGTGATCTGAGTCTTTCATAGAGTTGTTTTATAAACGCAGTAACTTTTTGAATGAATTTGGTAAGAACGGTATTCTTGTTTTTTTTACATAGAGGTTATTAATATAGACTGAAATATAGTGTTTTTTTTTTACAGTGTAAAGGTGATCTTATGGTGAATTGCTCGTTAAAAGGATGTTAATATAATATAGAGGAGATCAATCTTAATTTTCTTTACTATATTAAAATGCATTCATTTTTTACATTCCTGGTCGAAGTTCGGAGCATGTTCGCGACTCGTTGATTTAGATCGGCACTTCGGAGCCTGTTCGCGACTCGGTTGATTTAGATCGGCACTTCGGAGCCTGTTCGCGACTCGGTTGATTTAGATCGGCACTTCGGAGCCTGTTCTCGACTCGGTTGATTCAGATCGGCATTTCGGAGCGTGTTCGCGACTCGGTTGATTCTGATCGGGACTTCGGAGCCTGTTTGTGATTTTTTAAAATTAAGATCTGGACATCAGAGCATGAAGTGTTTGTCAAACAGTTAATTTGTGATAAATGAATATTTGACCTGAGGCTTTTTTTTTAACCTGACGATGTGATTTTTAATTGATTTCAATGACTTTTGGAAGTTAATACTTCTTGTACCTCAGTTGCATGTGTTGTGTTTTATGAATTGTGGATGGATTAATCAACTGAGAAATAAAGTTGAACATAAATTATCATGAACTCTTAAAGATGATGATGAAAGAAAAGGTAATATTGCATATAAAATTATATCTAAATATGAACTAACTTGCGCAATACAGTAAATATTCTTACTCTACCCTAAATCAGTGAAAAAATGTTTGGCTCAGTTTACAGAAAAGTGTACGTCACACATCCTTTTATTATGATGCAACATTGTTTCCTCTTCAGATGAGTATTTAACATGTTGATTATTGTGGGGATTAGTGTGTAAGTGCCACTCACACACACACACACACACACACACACACACACACAGACTGGTCAGAGTTTGGGATCAGAATGATTTATTATGTTTTTTTTTTAAATCACAGAAATAAATGATATTTTAAAGGAAAATTAAAACAGAAACCATTATTTTATACATTTTATTTTGATAAGTTTGAATTATTAATGATTTTTGACTGTAGCATCACTATCAATAGCCGCGTGTCAATAGCATGTGGCGCTGTTGATCTATAATCACCTGCAGAGACACTGAAATACAACCTTTTTTTCTTTCAAACAGTTCATTGAACAATAATAAATGAAGTACCTGAAGCTGACAATGAAGTAAATGTATAATAATTAGCACAGATGATTAATTTAGTGCTGTAAACACGCGTGTGAGGGGCGGAGACGCGCCGCGGAGCGTCAGACGCGCGTGAGGACCAAACACAGCAGAACAGTAGAAAACTTCACTCCTTTTATTATTTCTCTTTTACTATAGCGATTTATTTTTAGATACGTGATCTGAGTCTTTCATAGAGTTGTTTTATAAACGCAGTAACTTTGAAATCAGCTCTGAAAGTTCCTGTAAGTGTTTAAAAAACGAATTATGATTTAATAACGTGTTGAATGAATTTGGTAAGAACGGTATTCTATGTTTTTTTACATAGAGGTTATTAATATAGACTGAAATATAGTGTTTTTTTTTTACAGTGTAAAGGTGATCTTATGGTGAATTGCTCGTTAAAAGGATGTTAATATAATATAGAGGAAGATCAATCTTAATTATTCTTACTATATTAAAATGCATTCATTTTTTACATTCCTTGGTCGAAGTTTTCAGATACTTCGGAGCCTGTTTGCAACTCGGTTAATTCAGATCGGCACTTCGGAGCCTGTTCGCGACTCGGTTGATTCAGATCGGCACTTCGGACATGTTCGCGACTCGGTTGATTCAGATCGGCACTTCGGAGCATGTTCGCGACTCTGTTGATTCAGATCGGCACTTCGGAGCCTACTTCGCGACTCGGTTGATTCAGATCGGCACTTCGGAGCATGTTCGCGACTCGGTTGATTTAGATCGGCACCTTCGGAGCCTGTTCGCGACTCGGTTGATTAGATCGGCACTTCGGAGCCTGTTCGCGACTCGGTTGATTCAGATCGCCATTTCGGAGCGTGTTCGCGACTCGGTTGATTCTGATCGGGACTTCGGAGCCTGTTTGTGATTTTTTAAAATTAAGATCTGACATCAGAGCATGAAGTGTTTGTCAAACAGTTAATTTGTGATAAATGAATATTTGACTGAGGCTTTTTTTTAACCTGACGATGTGATTTTTAATTGATTTCAATGACTTTTGGAAGTTAATACTTCTTGTACCTCAGTTGCATGTGTTGTGTTTTATGAATTGTGGATGGATTAATCAACTGAGAAATAAAATTGAACATAAATTATCATGAACTCTTAAAGATGATGATGAAAGAAAAGGTAATATTGCATATAAAATTATATCTAAATATGAACTAACTTGCGCAATACAGTAAATATTCTTACTCTACCCTAAATCAGTGAAAAAATGTTTGGCTCAGTTTACAGAAAAGTGTACGTCACACATCCTTTTATTATGATGCAACATTGTTTCCTCTTCAGATGAGTATTTAACATGTTGATTATTGTGGGGATTAGTGTGTAAGTGCCACTCACACACACACACACCACCAGACACACACTGGTCAGAGTTTGGGATCAGAATGATTTATTATGTTTTTTTTTTAAATCACAGAAATAAATGATATTTTAAAGGAAAATTAAAACAGAAACCATTATTTTATACATTTTATTTTGATAAGTTTGAATTATTAATGATTTTTGACTGTAGCATCACTATCAATAGCCGCGTGTCAATAGCATGTGGCGCTGTTGATCTATAATCACCTGCAGAGACACTGAAATACAACCTTTTTTTGTTTCAAACAGTTCATTGAACAATAATAAATGAAGTACCTGAAGCTGACAATGAAGTAAATGTATAATAATTAGCACAGATGATTAATTTAGTGCTGTAAACACGCGTGTGAAGGGCGGAGACGCGCCGCGGAGCGTCAGACGCGCGTGAGGACCAAACACAGCAGAACAGTAGAAAACTTCACTCCTTTTATTATTTCTCTTTTACTATAGCGATTTATTTTTAGATACGTGATCTGAGTCTTTCATAGAGTTGTTTTATAAACGCAGTAACTTTGAAATCAGCTCTGAAAGTTCCTGTAAGTGTTTAAAAACGAATTATTGATTTAATAACGTGTTGAATGAATTTTGGTAAGAACGGTATTCTATGTTTTGTTACATAGAGGTTATTAATATAGACTGAAATAAAGTGTTTTTTTACAGTTGTAAAGGTGATCTTATGGTGAATTCCTCGTTAAAAGAATGTTAATATAATATAGAGGAAGATCAATCTTAATTATTCTTACTATATTAAAATGCATTCATTTTTTACCTTCCTTTGGTCGAAGTTTTCAGATACTTCGGAGCATGTTCGCGACTCGGTTGATTTAGATCGGCACTTCGGAGCCTGTTTCTCGACTCGGTTGATTTAGACCGGCACTTCGGAGCAAGTTCGCGACTCGGTTGATTTAGATCGGCACTTCGGAGCATTTTTGTGATTTTTTTTAAATTAAGATCTGTACATCAGAGCAGGAAGTGTTTGTCAAACAGTTAATTTGTGATAAATGAATATTTGACCTGAGGCTTTTTTTTTTAACCTGACGATGTGATTTTTAATTGATTTCAATGACTTTTGGAAGTTAATACTTCTTGTACCTCAGTTGCATGTGTTGTGTTTTATGAATTGTGGATGGATTAATCAACTGAGAAATAAAGTTGAATATAAATTATCATGAACTCTTAAAGATGATGATGAAAGAAAAGGTAATATTGCATATAAAATTATATCTAAATATGAACTAACTTGCGCAATACAGTAAATATTCTTACTCTACCCTAAATCAGTGAAAAAATGTTTGGCTCAGTTTACAGAAAAGTGTACGTCACACATCCTTTTATTATGATGCAACATTGTTTCCTCTTCAGATGAGTATTTAACATGTTGATTATTGTGGGGATTAGTGTGTAAGTGCCACTCACACACACACACACACACACACACACACACACACACACTGGTCAGAGTTTGGGATCAGAATGATTTATTATGTTTTTTTTTAAATCACAGAAATAAATGATATTTTAAAGGAAAATTAAAAACAGAAACCATTATTTTATACATTTTATTTTGATAAGTTTGAATTATTAATGATTTTTGACTGTAGCATCACTATCAATAGCCGCGTGTCAATAGCATGTGGCGCTGTTGATCTATAATCACCTGCAGAGACACTGAAATACAACCTTTTTTTCTTTCAAACAGTTCATTGAACAATAATAAATGAAGTACCTGAAGCTGACAATGAAGTAAATGTATAATAATTAGCACAGATGATTAATTTAGTGCTGTAAACACGCGTGTGAGGGGCTGAGACGCGCCGCGGAGCGTCAGACGCGCGTGAGGACCAAACACAGCAGAACAGTAGAAAACTTCACTCCTTTTATTATTTCTCTTTTACCATGGCGATTTATTTTTAGATACGTGATCTGAGTCTTTCATAGAGTTGTTTTTTAAACGCAGTAACTTTGAAATCAGCTCTGAAAGTTCCTGTAAGTGTTTAAAAAACGAATTATGATTTAATAACGTGTTGAATGAATTTGGTAAGAACGGTATTCTATGTTTTTTACATAGAGGTTATTAATATAGACTGAAATATAGTGTTTTTTTTTACAGTGTAAATGTGATCTTATGGTGAATTGCTCGTTAAAAGGATGTTAATATAATATAGAGGAAGATCAATCTTAATTATTCTTACTTTATTAAAATGCATTCATTTTTTACATTCCTTGGTCGAAGTTTTCAGATACTTCGGAGCCTGTTTGCAACTCGGTTAATTCAGATCGGCACTTCGGAGCCTGTTCGCGACTCGGTTGATTCAGATCGGCACTTCGGAGCATGTTCGCGACTCGGTTGATTCAGATCGGCACTTCGGAGCATGTTCGCGACTCTGTTGATTCAGATCGGCACTTCGGAGCCTATTCGCGACTCGGTTGATTCAGATCGGCACTTCGGAGCATGTTCGCGACTCGGTTGATTTAGATCGGCACTTCGGAGCCTGTTCGCGACTCGGTTGATTTAGATCGGCACTTCGGAGCCTGTGCGCGACTCGGTTGATTCAGATCGCCATTTCGGAGCGTGTTCGCGACTCGGTTGATTCTGATCGGGACTTCGGAGCCTGTTTGTGATTTTTTAAAATTAAGATCTGAACATCAGAGCATGAAGTGTTTGTCAAACAGTTAATTTGTGATAAATGAATATTTGACCTGAGGCTTTTTTTTAACCTGACGATGTGATTTTTAATTGATTTCAATGACTTTTGGAAGTTAATACTTCTTGTACCTCAGTTGCATGTGTTGTGTTTTATGAATTGTGGATGGATTAATCAACTGAGAAATAAAATTGAACATAAATTATCATGAACTCTTAAAGATGATGATGAAAGAAAAGGTAATATTGCATATAAAATTATACCTAAATATGAACTAACTTGCGCAATACAGTAAATATTCTTACTCTACCCTAAATCAGTGAAAAAATGTTTGGCTCAGTTTACAGAAAAGTGTACGTCACACATCCTTTTATTATGATGCAACATTGTTTCCTCTTCAGATGAGTATTTAACATGTTGATTATTGTGGGGATTAGTGTGTAAGTGCCACTCACACACACACACACACACACACACACACACACAGACACACACTGGTCAGAGTTTGGGATCAGAATGATTTATTATGTTTTTTTTTTAAATCACAGAAATAAATGATATTTTAAAGGAAAATTAAAACAGAAACCATTATTTTATACATTTTATTTTGATAAGTTTGAATTATTAATGATTTTTGACTGTAGCATCACTATCAATAGCCGCGTGTCAATAGCATGTGGCGCTGTTGATCTATAATCACCTGCAGAGACACTGAAATACAACCTTTTTTTCTTTCAAACAGTTCATTGAACAATAATAAATGAAGTACCTGAAGCTGACAATGAAGTAAATGTATAATAATTAGCACAGATGATTAATTTAGTGCTGTAAACACGCGTGTGAGGGGCGGAGACGCGCCGCGGAGCGTCAGACGCGCGTGAGGACCAAACACAGCAGAACAGTAGAAAACTTCACTCCTTTTATTAATTCTCTTTTACTATAGCGATTTATTTTTAGATACGTGATCTGAGTCTTTCATAGAGTTGTTTTATAAACGCAGTAACTTTGAAATCAGCTCTGAAAGTTCCTGTAAGTGTTTAAAAAACGAATTATGATTTAATAACGTGTTGAATGAATTTGGTAAGAACGGTATTCTATGTTTTTTTACATAGAGGTTATTAATATAGACTGAAATATAGTGTTTTTTTTTACAGTGTAAAGGTGATCTTATGGTGAATTGCTCGTTAAAAGGATGTTAATATAATATAGAGGAAGATCAATCTTAATTATTCTTACTATATTAAAATGCATTCATTTTTTACATTCCTTGGTCGAAGTTTTCAGATACTTCGGAGCCTGTTTGCAACTCGGTTAATTCAGATCGGCACTTCGGAGCCTGTTCGCGACTCGGTTGATTCAGATCGGCACTTCGGAGCATGTTCGCGACTCGGTTGATTCAGATCGGCACTTCGGAGCATGTTCGCGACTCTGTTGATTCAGATCGGCACTTCGGAGCCTATTCGCGACTCGGTTGATTCAGATCGGCACTTCGGAGCATGTTCGCGACTCGGTTGATTTAGATCGGCACTTCGGAGCCTGTTCGCGACTCGGTTGATTTAGATCGGCACTTCGGAGCCTGTTCGCGACTCGGTTGATTCAGATCGCCATTTCGGAGCGTGTTCGCGACTCGGTTGATTCTGATCGGGACTTCGGAGCCTGTTTGTGATTTTTTAAAATTAAGATCTGGACATCAGAGCATGAAGTGTTTGTCAAACAGTTAATTTGTGATAAATGAATATTTGACGTGAGGCTTTTTTTAACCTGACGATGTGATTTTTAATTGATTTCAATGACTTTTGGAAGTTAATACTTCTTGTACCTCAGTTGCATGTGTTGTGTTTTATGAATTGTGGATGGATTAATCAACTGAGAAATAAAATTGAACATAAATTATCATGAACTCTTAAAGATGATGATGAAAGAAAAGGTAATATTGCATATAAAATTATATCTAAATATGAACTAACTTGCGCAATACAGTAAATATTCTTACTCTACCCTAAATCAGTGAAAAAATGTTTGGCTCAGTTTACAGAAAAGTGTACGTCACACATCCTTTTATTATGATGCAACATTGTTTCCTCTTCAGATGAGTATTTAACATGTTGATTATTGTGGGGATTAGTGTGTAAGTGCCACTCACACACACACACACACACAGACACACACTGGTCAGAGTTTGGGATCAGAATGATTCATTATGTTTTTTTTTAAATCACAGAAATAAATGATATTTTAAAGGAAAATTAAAACAGAAACCATTATTTTATACATTTTATTTTGATAAGTTTAAATTATTAATGATTTTTGACTGTAGCATCACTATCAATAGCCGCGTGTCAATAGCATGTGGCGCTGTTGATCTATAATCACCTGCAGAGACACTGAAATACAACCTTTTTTTTTTCAAACAGTTCATTGAAAAATAATAAATGAAGTACCTGAAGCTGACAATGAAGTAAATGTATAATAATTAGCACAGATGATTAATTTAGTGCTGTAAACACGCGTGTGAGGGGCGGAGACGCGCCGCGGAGCGTCAGACGCGCGTGAGGACCAAACACAGCAGAACAGTAGAAAACTTCACTCCTTTTATTATTTCTCTTTTACCATAGCGATTTATTTTTAGATACGTGATCTGAGTCTTTCATAGAGTTGTTTTTTAAACGCAGTAACTTTGAAATCAGCTCTGAAAGTTCCTGTAAGTGTTTAAAAAAACGAATTATGATTTAATAACGTGTTGAATGAATTTGGTAAGAACGGTATTCTATGTTTTTTTACATAGAGGTTATTAATATAGACTGAAATATAGTGTTTTTTTACAGTGTAAAGGTGATCTTATGGTGAATTGCTCGTTAAAAGGATGTTAATATAATATAGAGGAAGATCAATCTTAATCATTCTTACTATATTAAAATGCATTAATTTTTTACATTCCTTGGTCGAAGTTTTCAGATACTTCGGAGCCTGTTCGCGACTCGGTTGATTCTGATCGGGACTTCGGAGCCTGTTTGCGATTTTTTTAAATTAAGATCTGGACATCAGAGCATGAAGTGTTTGTCAAACAGTTAATTTGTGATAAATTAATATTTGACCTGAGGCTTTGTTTTAACCTGACGATGTGATTTTTAATTGATTTCAATGACTTTTGGAAGTTAATACTTCTTGTACCTCAGTTGCATGTGTTGTGTTTTATGAATTGTGGATGGATTAATCAACTGAGAAGTAAAGTTGAACATAAATTATCATGAACTCTTAAAGATGATGATGAAAGAAAAGGTAATATTGCATATAAAATTATATCTAAATATGAACTAACTTGCGCAATACAGTAAATATTCTTACTCTACCCTAAATCAGTAAAAAAATGTTTGGCTCAGTTTACAGAAAAGTGTACGTCACACATCCTTTTATTATGATGCAACATTGTTTCCTCTTCAGATGAGTATTTAACATGTTGATTATTGTGGGGATTAGTGTGTAAGTGCCACTCACACACACACACACACACACACACACACACACACACAGACACACACTGGTCAGAGTTTGGGATCAGAATGATTTATTATGTTTTTTTTTTTTAAATCACAGAAATAAATGATATTTTAAAGGAAAATTAAAACAGAAACCATTATTTTATACATTTTATTTTGATAAGTTTGAATTATTAATGATTTTTGACTGTAGCATCACTATCAATAGCCGCGTGTCAATAGCATGTGGCGCTGTTGATCTATAATCACCTGCAGAGACACTGAAGTACAACCTTTTTTTCTTTCAAACAGTTCATTGAACAATAATAAGGGGAGTTCCTGAAGCTGACAATGAAGTAAATGTATAATTAGCACAGATGATTAATTTAGTGCTGTAAACACGCGTGTGAGGGGCGGAGACGGGCCGCGGAGCGTCAGACGCGCGTGAGGACCAAACACAGCAGAACAGTAGAAAACTTCACTCCTTTTATTAATTCTCTTTTACTATAGCGATTTATTTTTAGATACGTGATCTGAGTCTTTCATAGAGTTGTTTTATAAACGCAGTAACTTTGAAATCAGCTCTGAAAGTTCCTGTAAGTGTTTAAAAAACGAATTATGATTTAATAACGTTTTGAATGAATTTGGTAAGAATGGTATTCTATGTTTTTTACATAGAGGTTATTAATATAGACTGAAATATAGTGTTTTTTTTTTACAGTGTAAAGGTGATCTTATGGTGAATTGCTCGTTAAAAGGATGTTAATATAATATAGAGGAAGATCAATCTTAATCATTCTTACTATATTAAAATGCATTCATTTTTTACATTCCTTGGTCGAAGTTTTCAGATACTTCGTAGCCTGTTTGCAACTCGGTTAATTCAGATCGGCACTTCGGAGCCTGTTCGCGACTCGGTTGATTCAGATCGGCACTTCGGAGCATGTTCGCGACTCGGTTGATTCAGATCGGCACTTCGGAGCATGTTCGCGACTCTGTTGATTCAGATCGGCACTTCGGAGCCTATTCGCGACTCGGTTGATTCAGATCGGCACTTCGGAGCATGTTCGCGACTCGGTTGATTTAGATCGGCACTTCGGAGCCTGTTCGCGACTCGGTTGATTCAGATCGGCACTTCGGAGCATGTTCGCGACTCGGTTGATTCAGATCGGCACTTCGGAGCGTGTTCGCGACTCGGTTGATTCTGATCGGGACTTCGGAGCCTGTTTGTGATTTTTTAAAATTAAGATCTGGACATCAGAGCATGAAGTGTTTGTCAAACAGTTAATTTGTGATAAATGAATATTTGACCTGAGGCTTTTTTTTAACCTGACGATGTGATTTTTAATTGATTTCAATGACTTTTGGAAGTTAATACTTCTTGTACCTCAGTTGCATGTGTTGTGTTTTATGAATTGTGGATGGATTAATCAACTGAGAAATAAAATTGAACATAAATTATCATGAACTCTTAAAGATGATGATGAAAGAAAAGGTAATATTGCATATAAAATTATATCTAAATATGAACTAACTTGCGCAATACAGTAAATATTCTTACTCTACCCTAAATCAGTGAAAAAATGTTTGGCTCAGTTTACAGAAAAGTGTACGTCACACATCCTTTTATTATGATGCAACATTGTTTCCTCTTCAGATGAGTATTTAACATGTTGATTATTGTGGGGATTAGTGTGTAAGTGCCACTCACACACACACACACACAGACACACACTGGTCAGAGTTTGGGATCAGAATGATTTATTATGTTTTTTTTTAAATCACAGAAATAAATGATATTTTAAAGGAAAATTAAAACAGAAACCATTATTTTATACATTTTATTTTGATAAGTTTGAATTATTAATGATTTTTGACTGTAGCATCACTATCAATAGCCGCGTGTCAATAGCAGGTGGCGCTGTTGATCTATAATCACCTGCAGAGACACTGAAATACAACCTTTTTTTGTTTCAAACAGTTCATTGAACAATAATAAATGAAGTACCTGAAGCTGACAATGAAGTAAATGTATAATAATTAGCACAGATGATTAATTTAGTGCTGTAAACACGCGTGTGAAGGGCGGAGACGCGCCGCGGAGCGTCAGACGCGCGTGAGGACCAAACACAGCAGAACAGTAGAAAACTTCACTCCTTTTATTATTTCTCTTTTACTATAGCGATTTATTTTTAGATACGTGATCTGAGTCTTTCATAGAGTTGTTTTATAAACGCAGTAACTTTGAAATCAGCTCTGAAAGTTCCTGTAAGTGTTTAAAAACGAATTATGATTTAATAACGTGTTGAATGAATTTGGTAAGAACGGTATTCTATGTTTTGTTACATAGAGGTTATTAATATAGACTGAAATAAAGTGTTTTTTTACAGTGTAAAGGTGATCTTATGGTGAATTCCTCGTTAAAAGAATGTTAATATAATATAGAGGAAGATCAATCTTAATTATTCTTACTATATTAAAATGCATTCATTTTTTACCTTCCTTGGTCGAAGTTTTCAGATACTTCGGAGCATGTTCGCGACTCGGTTGATTTAGATCGGCACTTCGGAGCCTGTTCTCGACTCGGTTGATTTAGACCGGCACTTCGGAGCAAGTTCGCGACTCGGTTGATTTAGATCGGCACTTCGGAGCCTGTTCTCGACTCTGTTGATTCAGATCGGCATTTCGGAGCGTGTTCGCGACTCGGTTGATTCAGATCGGCACTTCAGAGCATTTTTGTGATTTTTTTTAAATTAAGATCTGTACATCAGAGCAGGAAGTGTTTGTCAAACAGTTAATTTGTGATAAATGAATATTTGACCTGAGGCTTTTTTTTTTTAACCTGACGATGTGATTTTTAATTGATTTCAATGACTTTTGGAAGTTAATACTTCTTGTACCTCAGTTGCATGTGTTGTGTTTTATGAATTGTGGATGGATTAATCAACTGAGAAATAAAGTTGAATATAAATTATCATGAACTCTTAAAGATGATGATGAAAGAAAAGGTAATATTGCATATAAAATTATATCTAAATATGAACTAACTTGCGCAATACAGTAAATATTCTTACTCTACCCTAAATCAGTGAAAAAATGTTTGGCTCAGTTTACAGAAAAGTGTACGTCACACATCCTTTTATTATGATTCCACATTGTTTCCTCTTCAGATGAGTATTTAACATGTTGATTATTGTGGGGATTAGTGTGTAAGTGCCACTCACACACACACACACACACACACACACACACAGACACACACTGGTCAGAGTTTGGGATCAGAATGATTTATGTTTTTTTTTAAATCACAGAAATAAATGATATTTTAAAGGAAAATTAAAACAGAAACCATTATTTTATACATTTTATTTTGATAAGTTTGAATTATTAATGATTTTTGACTGTAGCATCACTATCAATAGCCGCGTGTCAATAGCATGTGGCGCTGTTGATCTATAATCACCTGCAGAGACACTGAAATACAACCTTTTTTTCTTTCAAACAGTTCATTGAACAATAATAAATGAAGTACCTGAAGCTGACAATGAAGTAAATGTATAATAATTAGCACAGATGATTAATTTAGTGCTGTAAACACGCGTGTGAGGGGCTGAGACGCGCCGCGGAGCGTCAGACGCGCGTGAGGACCAAACACAGCAGAACAGTAGAAAACTTCACTCCTTTTATTATTTCTCTTTTACCATGGCGATTTATTTTTAGATACGTGATCTGAGTCTTTCATAGAGTTGTTTTTTAAATGCAGTAACTTTGAAATCAGCTCTGAAAGTTCCTGTAAGTGTTTAAAAAACGAATTATGATTTAATAACGTGTTGAATGAATTTGGTAAGAACGGTATTCTATGTCTTTTTACATAGAGGTTATTAATATAGACTGAAATATAGTGTTTTTTTTTACAGTGTAAATGTGATCTTATGGTGAATTGCTCGTTAAAAGGATGTTAATATAATATAGAGGAAGATCAATCTTAATTATTCTTACTTTATTAAAATGCATTCATTTTTTACATTCCTTGGTCGAAGTTTTCAGATACTTCGGAGCCTGTTTGCAACTCGGTTAATTCAGATCGGCACTTCGGAGCCTGTTCGCGACTCGGTTGATTCAGATCGGCACTTCGGAGCATGTTCGCGACTCGGTTGATTCAGATCGGCACTTCGGAGCATGTTCGCGACTCTGTTGATTCAGATCGGCACTTCGGAGCCTATTCGCGACTCGGTTGATTCAGATCGGCACTTCGGAGCATGTTCGCGACTCGGTTGATTTAGATCGGCACTTCGGAGCCTGTTCGCGACTCGGTTGATTTAGATCGGCACTTCGGAGCCTGTTGCGCGACTCGGTTGATTCAGATCGCCATTTCGGAGCGTGTTCGCGACTCGGTTGATTCTGATCGGGACTTCGGAGCTTGTTTGTGATTTTTTAAAATTAAGATCTGAACATCAGAGCATGAAGTGTTTGTCAAACAGTTAATTTGTGATAAATGAATATTTGACCTGAGGCTTTTTTTTAACCTGACGATGTGATTTTTAATTGATTTCAATGACTTTTGGAAGTTAATACTTCTTGTACCTCAGTTGCATGTGTTGTGTTTTATGAATTGTGGATGGATTAATCAACTGAGAAATAAAATTGAACATAAATTATCATGAACTCTTAAAGATGATGATGAAAGAAAAGGTAATATTGCATATAAAATTATATCTAAATATGAACTAACTTGCGCAATACAGTAAATATTCTTACTCTACCCTAAATCAGTGAAAAAATGTTTGGCTCAGTTTACAGAAAAGTGTACGTCACACATCCTTTTATTATGATGCAACATTGTTTCCTCTTCAGATGAGTATTTAACATGTTGATTATTGTGGGGATTAGTGTGTAAGTGCCACTCACACACACACACACACACACACACACACAGACACACACTGGTCAGAGTTTGGGATCAGAATGATTTATTATGTTTTTTTTTAAATCACAGAAATAAATGATATTTTAAAGGAAAATTAAAACAGAAACCATTATTTTATACATTTTATTTTGATAAGTTTGAATTATTAATGATTTTTGACTGTAGCATCACTATCAATAGCCGCGTGTCAATAGCATGTGGCGCTGTTGATCTATAATCACCTGCAGAGACACTGAAATACAACCTTTTTTTCTTTCAAACAGTTCATTGAACAATAATAAATGAAGTACCTGAAGCTGACAATGAAGTAAATGTATAATAATTAGCACAGATGATTAATTTAGTGCTGTAAACACGTGTGTGAGGGGCGGAGACGCGCCGCGGAGCGTCAGACGCGCGTGAGGACCAAACACAGCAGAACAGTAGAAAACTTCACTCCTTTTATTAATTCTCTTTTACTATAGCGATTTATTTTTAGATACGTGATCTGAGTCTTTCATAGAGTTGTTTTATAAACGCAGTAACTTTGAAATCAGCTCTGAAAGTTCCTGTAAGTGTTTAAAAAACGAATTATGATTTAATAACGTGTTGAATGAATTTGGTAAGAACGGTATTCTATGTTTTTTTACATAGAGGTTATTAATATAGACTGAAATATAGTGTTTTTTTTTACAGTGTAAAGGTGATCTTATGGTGAATTGCTCGTTAAAAGGATGTTAATATAATATAGAGGAAGATCAATCTTAATTATTCTTACTATATTAAAATGCATTCATTTTTTACATTCCTTGGTCGAAGTTTTCAGATACTTCGGAGCCTGTTTGCAACTCGGTTAATTCAGATCGGCACTTCGGAGCCTGTTCGCGACTCGGTTGATTCAGATCGGCACTTCGGAGCATGTTCGCGACTCGGTTGATTCAGATCGGCACTTCGGAGCATGTTCGCGACTCTGTTGATTCAGATCGGCACTTCGGAGCTATTCGCGACTCGGTTGATTCAGATCGGCACTTCGGAGCATGTTCGCGACTCGGTTGATTTAGATCGGCACTTCGGAGCCTGTTCGCGACTCGGTTGATTTAGATCGGCACTTCGGAGCCTGTCGCACTCGTTGATCAGATCGCCATTCGGAGCGTGTTCGCGACCGTTGATTCTGATCGGGACTTCGGAGCCTGTTTGCGATTTTTTAAATTAAGATCTGGACATCAGAGCATGAAGTGTTTGTCAAACAGTTAATTTGTGATAAATGAATATTTGACCTGAGGCTTTGTTTTTAACCTGACGATGTGATTTTTAATTGATTTCAATGACTTTTGGAAGTTAATACTTCTTGTACCTCAGTTGCATGTGTTGTGTTTTATGAATTGTGGATGGATTAATCAACTGAGAAGTAAAGTTGAACATAAATTATCATGAACTCTTAAAGATGATGATGAAAGAAAAGGTAATATTGCATATAAAATTATATCTAAATATGAACTAACTTGCGCAATACAGTAAATATTCTTACTCTACCCTAAATCAGTAAAAAAATGTTTGGCTCAGTTTACAGAAAAGTGTACGTCACACATCCTTTTATTATGATGCAACATTGTTTCCTCTTCAGATGAGTATTTAACATGTTGATTATTGTGGGGATTAGTGTGTAAGTGCCACTCACACACACACACACACACACACACACACACACTGGTCAGAGTTTGGGATCAGAATGATTTATTATGTTTTTTTTTTTAAATCACAGAAATAAATGATATTTTAAAGGAAAATTAAAACAGAAACCATTATTTTATACATTTTATTTTGATAAGTTTGAATTATTAATGATTTTTGACTGTAGCATCACTATCAATAGCCGCGTGTCAATAGCATGTGGCGCTGTTGATCTATAATCACCTGCAGAGACACTGAAGTACAACCTTTTTTTCTTTCAAACAGTTCATTGAACAATAATAAGGGGAGTTCCTGAAGCTGACAATGAAGTAAATGTATAATTAGCACAGATGATTAATTTTGTGCTGTAAACACGCGTGTGAGGGGCGGAGACGGGCCGCGGAGCGTCAGACGCGCGTGAGGACCAAACACAGCAGAACAGTAGAAAACTTCACTCCTTTTATTAATTCTCTTTTACTATAGCGATTTATTTTTAGATACGTGATCTGAGTCTTTCATAGAGTTGTTTTATAAACGCAGTAACTTTGAAATCAGCTCTGAAAGTTCCTTGTAAGTGTTTAAAAAACGAATTATGATTTAATAACGTGTTGAATGAATTTGGTAAGAACGGTATTCTATGTTTTTTACATAGAGGTTATTAATATAGACTGAAATATAGTGTTTTTTTTTACAGTGTAAAGGTGATCTTATGGTGAATTGCTCGTTAAAAGGATGTTAATATAATATAGAGGAAGATCAATCTTAATCATTCTTACTATATTAAAATGCATTCATTTTTTACATTCCTTGGTCGAAGTTTTCAGATACTTCGGAGCCTGTTTGCAACTCGGTTAATTCAGATCGGCACTTCGGAGCCTGTTCGCGACTCGGTTGATTCAGATCGGCACTTCGGAGCATGTTCGCGACTCGGTTGATTCAGATCGGCACTTCGGAGCATGTTCGCGACTCTGTTGATTCAGATCGGCACTTCGGAGCCTATTCGCGACTCGGTTGATTCAGATCGGCACTTCGGAGCATGTTCGCGACTCGGTTGATTTAGATCGGCACTTTCGGAGCACTGTTCGCGACTCGGGCTTTGGACGGTTTCAGATCGGCACTTCGGAGCGTGTTCGCGACTCGGTTGATTCTGATCGGGACTTCGGAGCCTGTTTGTGATTTTTTAAAATTAAGATCTGGACATCAGAGCATGAAGTGTTTGTCAAACAGTTAATTTGTGATAAATGAATATTTGACCTGAGGCTTTTTTTTAACCTGACGATGTGATTTTTAATTGATTTCAATGACTTTTGGAAGTTAATACTTCTTGTACCTCAGTTGCATGTGTTGTGTTTTATGAATTGTGGATGGATTAATCAACTGAGAAATAAAATTGAACATAAATTATCATGAACTCTTAAAGATGATGATGAAAGAAAAGGTAATATTGCATATAAAATTATATCTAAATATGAACTAACTTGCGCAATACAGTAAATATTCTTACTCTACCCTAAATCAGTGAAAAAATGTTTGGCTCAGTTTACAGAAAAGTGTACGTCACACATCCTTTTATTATGATGCAACATTGTTTCCTCTTCAGATGAGTATTTAACATGTTGATTATTGTGGGGATTAGTGTGTAAGTGCCACTCACACACACACACACACACAGACACACACTGGTCAGAGTTTGGGATCAGAATGATTTATTATGTTTTTTTTTAAATCACAGAAATAAATGATATTTTAAAGGAAAATTTAAAACAGAAACCATTATTTTATACATTTTATTTTGATAAGTTTGAATTATTAATGATTTTTGACTGTAGCATCACTATCAATAGCCGCGTGTCAATAGCATGTGGCGCTGTTGATCTATAATCACCTGCAGAGACACTGAAGTACAACCTTTTTTTCTTTCAAACAGTTCATTGAACAATAATAAGGGAGTTCCTGAAGCTGACAATGAAGTAAATGTATAATAATTAGCACAGATGATTAATTTTGTGCTGTAAACACGCGTGTGAGGGGCGGAGACGTGCCGCGGAGCGTCAGACGCGCGTGAGGACCAAACACAGCAGAACAGTAGAAAACTTCACTCCTTTTATTAATTCTCTTTTACTATAGCGATTTATTTTTAGATACGTGATCTGAGTCTTTCATAGAGTTGTTTTATAAACGCAGTAACTTTGAAATCAGCTCTGAAAGTTCCTGTAAGTGTTTAAAAAACGAATTATGATTTAATAACGTGTTGAATGAATTTGGTAAGAACGGAATTCTATGTTTTTTTACATAGAGGTTATTAATATAGACTGAAATATAGTGTTTTTTTTACAGTGTAAAGGTGATCTTATGGTGAATTGCTCATTAAAAGGATGTTAATATAATATAGAGGAAGATCAATCTTAATTATTCTTACTATATTAAAATGCATTCATTTTTTACCTTCCTTGGTCGAAGTTTTCAGATACTTCGGAGCCTGTTTGCAACTCGGTTGATTCAGATCGGCACTTCGGAGGCCTGTTCGCGACTCGGTTGATTTAGACGGCATTCGGGCATGTTCGCGACTCGGTTGATTTAGGCACTTCGGAGCTGTTCGCGACTCGTTGATCAGATCGCCATTTCGGAGCGTGTTCGCGACTCGGTTGATTCTGATCGGCTTCGGAGCCTGTTTGTGATTTTTTAAAATTAAGATCTGGACATCAGAGCATGAAGTGTTTGTCAAACAGTTAATTTGTGATAAATGAATATTTGACCTGAGGCTTTTTTTTAACCTGACGATGTGATTTTAATTGATTTCAATGACTTTTGGAAGTTAATACTTCTTGTACCTCAGTTGCATGTGTTGTGTTTTATGAATGTGGATGGATTAATCAACTGAGAAATAAAGTTGAACATAAATTATCATGAACTCTTAAAGATGATGATGAAAGAAAAGGTAATATTGCATATAAAAATTATATCTAAATATGAACTAACTTGCGCAATACAGTAAATATTCTTACTCTACCCTAAATCAGTGAAAAAATGTTTGGCTCAGTTTACAGAAAAGTGTACGTCACACATCCTTTTATTATGATTGCAACATTGTTTCCTCTTCAGATGAGTATTTAACATGTTGATTATTGTGGGGATTAGTGTGTAAGTGCCACTCACACACACACACACACACACACACACACACCACACACACACACACACACTGGTCAGAGTTTGGGATCAGAATGATTTATTATGTTTTTTTTAAATCACAGAAATAAATGATATTTAAAGGGAAAATTAAAACAGAAACCATTATTTTATACATTTTATTTTTGATAAGTTTGAATTATTAATGATTTTTGACTGTAGCATCACTATCAATAGCCGCGTGTCAATAGCATGTGGCGCTGTTGATCTATAATCACCTGCAGAGACACTGAAATACAACCTTTTTTTCTTTTCAAACAGTTCATTGAACAATAATAAATGAAGTACCTGAAGCTGACAATGAAGTAAATGTATAATAATTAGCACAGATGATTAATTTAGTGCTGTAAACACGCGTGTGAGGGGCGGAGACGCGCCGCGGAGCGTCAGACGCGCGTGAGACAAACACAGCAGAACAGTAGAAAACTTCACTCCTTTTATTATTTCTCTTTACTACAGCATTATTTTTAGATACGTGATATGAGTCTTTCATAGAGTTGTTTATAAACGCAGTAACTTTGAAATCAGCTCTGAAAGTTCCTGTAAGTGTTTAAAAAACGGAATTATGATTTAATAACGTGTTGAATGAATTTTGGTAAGAACGGTATTCTATGTTTTTTTACATAGAGTTATTAATATAGACTGAAATATAGTGTTTTTTTTTACAGTGTAAAGGTGTTCTTATGGTGAATTGCTCGTTAAAAGGATTTAATATAATATAGAGGAAGATCAATCTTAATTATTCTTACTATATTAAAATCATTCATTTTTTACATTCCTTGGTCGAAGTTTCAGATACTTCGGAGCCTGTTTGCAACTCGGTTAATTCAGATCGGCACTTCGGAGCCTTGTCGCGACTCGGTTATTCAGATCGGCACTTCGGAGCATTTTCGCGACTCGTTGATTCAGATCGCATTCGAGCATGTTCGCGACTCTGTTGATTCAGATCGGCACTTCGGAGCCTATTCGCGACTCGGTTGATTCAGATCGGCACTTCGGAGCATGTTCCGACTCGGTGATTAGATCGGCACTTCGGAGCCTGTTCGCGACTCGGTTGATTTAGATCGGGCACTTCGGAGCTGTTCGCGACTCGTTGATTCAGATCGCCATTTCGGAGCGTGTTCGCGACTCGGGTTGATTCTGATCTGGACTTCGGAGCCCTGTTTGTGATTTTTTAAATTAAGATCTGGACATCAGAGCATGAAGTGTTTTGTCAAACAGTTAATTGTGATAAATGAATATTTGACCTGAGGCTTTTTTTTTAAACCTGACGATGTGATTTTTAATTGATTTCAATGACTTTTGGAAGTTAATACTTCTTGTAACCTCAGTTGCATGTGTTGTGTTTTATGAATTGTGGATGATTAATCAACTGAGAAATAAATTGAACATAAATTATCATAACTCTAAAGATGATGATGAAAGAAAAGGTAATATTGCATGTAAAATTATATCTAAATATGAACTAACTTGCGAAATACAGTAAATATTCTTACTCTACCCTAAATCAGTGAAAAAATGTTTGGCTCAGTTTACAAAAAGTGTACGTTCACACATCCTTTTATTATGATGCAACATTGTTTCGCTCTTCAGATGAGTATTTAACATGTTAGATTATTGTGGGCGATTAGTGTGTATGTGCCAACTTCACACACACACACACACACACACACACACTACAGCACGCTGGTCCAGAGATTTGGGCATCAGAATGAATTCATTACTGTTTTTTTTTTAAAATCACAGAAATAAATGACTATTTTAAAGGAAAATTAAACAGAAACCATTATTTTATACATTTTATTTTGATAAGTTAGAATTTTTAATGATTTATTGAGCTGTAGCTATCACTATTCAATATGCCGCGTGTCCCATAGCATGTGGCGCTGTTGATCTATAATCACCTGCAGAGACACTGAAATACAACCTTTTTTTTTTTCAAACAGTTCATTGAACAATAATAAATGAAGTACCTGAAGCTGACAATGAAGTAAATGTATAATAATTAGCACAGATGATTAATTTAGTGCTGTAAACACGCGTGTGAGGGGCGGAGACGCGCCGCGGAGCGTCAGACGCGCGTGAGGACCAAACACAGCAGAACAGTAGAAAACTTCACTCCTTTTATTATTTCTCTTTTACTATAGCGATTTATTTTTAGATACGTGATCTGAGTCTTTCATAGAGTTGTTTTTTAAACGCAGTAACTTTGAAATCAGCTCTGAAAGTTCCTGTAAGTGTTTAAAAAACGAATTATGATTTAATAACGTGTTGAATGAATTTGGTAAGAACGGTATTCTATGTTTTTTTACATAGAGGTTATTAATATAGACTGAAATATAGTGTTTTTTTTCAGTGTAAAGGTGATCTTATGGTGAATTGCTCGTTAAAAGGATGTTAATATAATATAGAGGAGAGATCAATCTTAATTATTCTTACTATATTAAAATGCATTCATTTTTTACATTCCTTGGTCGAAGTTTTCAGATACTTCGGAGCCTGTTTGCAACTCGGTTAATTCAGATCGGCACTTCGGAGCCTGTTCGCGACTCGGTTGATTCAGATCGGCACTTCGGAGCATGTTCGCGACTCGGTTGATTCAGATCGGCACTTCGGAGCCTGTTCGCGACTCGTTGATTCAGATCGGCACTTCGGAGCCTGTTCGCGACTCGGTTGATTCAGATCGGCACTTCGGAGCATGTTCGCGACTCGTTGATTTAGATCGGCACTTCGGAGCCTGTTCGCGACTCGGTTGATTTAGATCGGCACTTCGGAGCCTGTTCGCGACTCGGTTGATTCAGATCGCCATTTCGGAGCGTGTTCGCGACTCGGTTGATTCTGATCGGGACTTCGGAGCCTGTTTGTGATTTTTTTAAAATTAAGATCTGGACATCAGAGCATGAAGTGTTTGTCAAACAGTTAATTTGTGATAAATGAATATTTGACCTGAGGCTTTTTTTTAACCTGACGATGTGATTTTAATTGATTTCAATGACTTTTGGAAGTTAATACTTCTTGTACCTCAGTTGCATGTGTTGTGTTTATGAATTGTGGATGGATTAATCAACTGAGAAATAAAGTTGAACATAAATTATCATGAACTCTTAAAGATGATGATGAAGCAAAGGTAATATTGCATATAAAATTATATCTAAATATGAACTAACTTGCGCAATACAGTAAATATTCTTACTCTACCCTAAATCAGTAAAAAAAATGTTTGGCTCAGTTTACAGAAAAGTGTACGTCACACATCCTTTTATTATGATGCAACATTGTTTCCTCTTCAGATGAGTATTTAACATGTTGATTATTGTGGGGATTAGTGTGTAAGTGCCACTCACACACACACACACACACACACACACACACACACACCTGGTCAGAGTTTGGGATCAGAATGATTTATTATGTTTTTTTTTTTAAATCACAGAAATAAATGATATTTTAAAGGAAAATTAAAACAGAAACCTATTTTATACATTTTATTTTGATAAGTTTGAATTATTAATGATTTTTGACTGTAGCATCACTATCAATAGCCGCGTGTCAATAGCATGTGGCGCTGTTGATCTATAATCACCTGCAGAGACACTGAAGTACAACCTTTTTTTCTTTCAAACAGTTCATTGAACAATAATAAATGAAGTACCTGAAGCTGACAATGAAGTAAATGTATAATTAGCACAGATGATTAATTTAGTGCTGTAAACACGCGTGTGAGGGGCGGAGACGCGCCGCGGAGCGTCAGACGCGCGTGAGGACCAAACACAGCAGAACAGTAGAAAACTTCACTCCTTTATTAATTCTCTTTTACTATAGCGATTTATTTTTAGATACGTGATCTGAGTCTTTCATAGAGTTGTTTTATAAACGCAGTAACTTTGAAATCAGCTCTGAAAGTTCCTGTAAGTGTTTAAAAAACGAATTATGATTTAATAACGTGTTGAATGAATTTGGTAAGAACGGTATTCTATGTTTTTTACATAGAGGTTATTAATATAGACTGAAATATAGTGTTTTTTTTTACAGTGTAAAGGTGATCTTATGGTGAATTGCTCGTTAAAAGGATGTTAATATAATATAGAGGAAGATCAATCTTAATTATTCTTACTATATTAAAATGCATTCATTTTTTACATTCCTTGGTCGAAGTTTTCAGATACTTCGGAGCCTGTTTGCAACTCGGTTAATTCAGATCGGCACTTCGGAGCCTGTTCGCGACTCGGTTGATTCAGATCGGCACTTCGGAGCATGTTCGCGACTCGGTTGATTCAGATCGGCACTTCGGAGCATTTTCGCGACTCTGTTGATTCAGATCGGCACTTCGGAGCCTATTCGCGACTCGGTTGATTCAGATCGGCACTTCGGAGCATGTTCGCGACTCGGTTGATTTAGATCGGCATTCGGAGCCTGTTCGCGACTCGGTTGATTCAGATTGGCACTTCGGAGCATGTTCG